>NW_020837964.1:14144956-14383514 GCF_003676395.1 Aethalodelphis obliquidens
TGTGTGTGTGTGTGTGTGTGTGTGTGTGTGTGTGTGTGTGTGTGTGTCTTTCTGGTGTCTCTTCTTAGAAAGACACCAGTCAGATTGGATTAGAGCTCACCCTAAGGACCTCATTCTAACTTAATTTCCTCTTTAAAGGTCCTATTCCCAAATACAGTCACAGTCTGAGGTACTGAGGTTAGGACTTCAACATATGAATGGGGGACGGGGTGGGGATGGGGGAGACACAGTTCAGCCCGTACCAGCAGGCATTTCAGAAAGCTCTCCCTGGTTCTGGTAGAGAGGGCAGCCTGGAGAAACCAGAGGCGGCAGGCTGGATGAAACCCATTGTAGCTCTCCAGCCACTTAGAGCCTGAAGTCAGGATGGCTGAGTCTGCAGTCTGGGGGACGGCTGAGCAGCGGGGGCCAAGCTGCACTCTCCCTGCCCTCCGGCTGCGACTGACCTTCAGATCCGGGCAGCAGAGAGAAGAGGAGGACAAAGGTAGGCTTCTGCATAAAGGCAAGCAGCTGGTACCCAGAGCACCAGAGCCCGCAGAGCAAGTGTCAAGGCCAACACAGGCACAAAGCCAGCTGTCACCTGTCCCCTGGCCACGCCATGGGGGCTTGACCTCCTGGGCAGCACCTGGGGGGGGGTGCCCCCATTATCCTGACTTGTTCACATACTCCATGTCCTCCCAGCACTATCTGGTCATCAGAGAAGCCTTGTACCATCCAGGCTGAGAGTTCACATCAGGAAGCGTCACACCTTCTCTAACCCGCCCTCGGAAGCTCCAGGGGCCACTAAGGGGGACTCACACTGCTCATTCCCAGGTGAGTCCTTCCCAAGGAAGCTACTGATCTATTATATCTTTAGGGCCAGGGCTCTACAGCTTCCTTTGTGATTAAACATTTTTCTCTCTTTATGTCTCTCTCTCTCTCTCTCTCTCTCTCTCTCTCTCACACACACACACACACACACACACACACACACAAACACACACAGACACACACACACACGATCCACAGTTCCTAAAATTCCACCACTCAAAGACTTATTCCTTCAGTTCAATCTCCTGGGAGAAGGAGGGCACAAGACATTAAGTCACCAACACCTTAGGGTGAATTTATTAATCAGATTCTTCCCTCTGCCTTACCCAGGTGTTAAGAAAGTACCAAGCATTTGAAGGGGAGGGTTATTAAAAAGAGATGGCATTGTGGAGGAAAAGCAAATGTAAGCGGGGAGAAGCAACGTTCCTTCTACCCAGTCTTGGTCAGCCTGATGCTCTGAGTCAGAAGTCAGTTAACTTTTTCTGAAAAGGGTCAGACAGTAAACATTTTTGGCTTTTCTGGCCATAGAGTCTCTGTTGCAATCCCTGGACTCTGCCGTCGTAGCACGAGGGCAGCCGTAGACACCAAGTAAATGAATAGGTGTGGCTGTGTCCCACTAAAACCTTACTTACGGACACTGAAATTTATCATTTTCATAGAATATTCTTCTTCTAATCTTTTCCCAACCACTCACAACATAAAAGCCATTCTTAGTTTGCAGACTATGCAAACATAGGAGGTGGCTGGATTTTGCCTGAGATCCGCAGCTCGCAGCTCCCCGTCCTTCATGAGACAGAATTTGCACCTTTCCCATCTTGTGGAACCGTCCTCTCAAGGACAAGCCCTTGGTCATTCTTCGCTGCTCGCCTCTCCAGCCCTCAAGAGAAAAAAGTGGCTCCTTGTTCTGTGTGTTCTGTCCACGATCCCTGGGGATCTGCTTTCAAATGTGGAGGAGACAGGGTGACAAATGGGCTGGCATGCAGGCTAGCCACCGGCAAGCTGCTGCGGAACAGTGGCCTCGGGTTCATGCTAGCTGACTGAGGGTGGCTCGCATCTGACTACCCCTCCCCAGCCCACATGGGATGCATCAGGCCCCGAGGGGGGTCCATCCGTCACACTTCTGGGCCACTCTTTAGGCGCCTCTCCCAAATTACCAAAGGTATTTATTATTATTATTATCATTATTATGACATCTGACTTTAGGCGAACCATCCCCACTAATAAAACAACACTCACTTCGTACTGGGTAGTCGGTCTGTGCAGGTGCCATGTGAACCTTCTGTGGCTAATGTTCCCAGAATGAGCCAGGCTCTGTTGTAGGTGCTTTGCATGCACTTGGGGCTCTCAGGAACCCACGGCTTCAGTACCAGCGTTATTTTCATCTTATGGATGAGAAAACTGAGTCGAGAGGGGTTACCAACACACCCAAGACACACAGCCGGCCGGATCTATCTGACTCTAAAGCCAGGTTCTCTGTCACCGGCTCCCCCAGCCCTCTCTATCTCACAGCCACACTCCAACACGGTATCCCAATTCCTCAGATGTAGAAATAGAACCCCTGAGAAGTTAATGTCTTGGTCCAAGTTCACGTAGCTAATAAATGGTGGTGCTAGAACCCTTTGTTAGAACCACTGACATGCTGGAAATATCCTGCCCGCTTGTGAAAACACAACATTTCTAGATAGTGTCAGAAGCCAGAGTCCTAGACTGAGAGTGGGGCTTTCCAACAAGTGGCGAGAGAGGAACCTCAGCCTGAGAGCGTGTCTTAGGTCTGATCTGAAAGCAGAGCCCACGACAGGGATTCTGCGCAGGTGAATTATTGAGGTGAGGGCACCCAGGAGGAACCCTGAGAAGGTACAGGTTCAGCTGAAGTCTGGCCTCAGCCTGATCTCTGGGGAGCTCTGGAGCATGAATGGGACACAGGGTCCTCTCGCCCTGAGGCAAGGAACCAGGCTGAGATATGCTGTATCTGTCAGTCATTGACCGTGGGTTGTCCCACGGTGGGGTAGGGGAGCATCTCTGGGCAAGGTGGCAACTCTCCAGAGAATGGTACAGCTTTGAGCCCTAGCAGTCAACCCTCACAGCAGCTGGTGGGCACAGTACCATCGTTTGAAGGGTCCTCGGCAGGGCGCAATTGGCATCTACTATGGGCAGGTGACCCTGTAGGCGCAGACCTCACTATCTGTCTCTGTGGCTCCTGGAAAACCACATTCCCTTCCTTCCCCTCCCCTTTCTCCCCCTGTTCCTCTCTTGCTTTTGGACCTCCTCCTTTGTCACCCTCCAGCACTGGCTGGGCTGGGCTTGGCCCGGGCTTCTGGCTCCTGTATCAGACCACCAGCAATCACAGCCAGAGCTGAAGGTTCCAGGAAGCGCCCCAGTGTGGCTCCTTCCGGCCTGGGCCTGCTCCCTGCCCACCACTGCCCAGCCCCATCCTGTGTTCTGCCTGTGAGGGGATCCCCACTGACGTGATGGGGAAAGCAGGGCAGGGAAGCAGCTATGAGCCAGGCCTGGGAATTAATGAATGAGGGAGAGGACGAGAGCCAGGCAGCTCCTCCTCGCCAGACGGTGCTTCAGCTGCCAGCAGGGCAAGCAGCTGCCCTCCCGAGGGTGACCCTGGGGGCCCGTTGCCTGGCACTTGACTGCCAGGAGTTGAGCTGGCGAGGTCCATGCAAGGGCTCATTTCTAGAGCTTTCAGAGGGTCGTAATTCTCTAAGTAGAAACATCCTCTTCCTCTCTGCTGCCCTTTATTCATTCATTCATTCACTTAGCAATTATTCATTGGGCACATATGGGCCACAAACTGTGCTGAGAGCCAGGAAAAAGTGATGAACAAAATAGACAAGGTCCCTACCTCCATTCTAGTGGGGGCGACAGAGAAGAACTGAGCATGGTGGGGTCACAAATCACTCAGAGAGATGCACAATGAAGATACAGTTTCTTGGGCCTGTCTTCCTCAAATGCCTCCACCCGGCCAGGCAGTAGGGGGGTGGGAATGGGGGAACACACTTGAAAATTGCCAATTTATGGGACTTCCCTGGCGGTCCAGTGGTTAGGACTTCGCCTTCCAATGCAGGGGGTGTGGGTTCGATCCCTGCTCGGGGAGCTAAGATCCTACATGCCTTGTGGCCAAAAAACCAAAACAGAAAACAGAAGCAATATGGTACCAAATTCAATAAAGACTTTAAAAAAAAATTGCCAATTTATGGTACCACTATGCTGTTTTGCTCAGAAGGGCACTCTTGAAGAATCTGGTTTCCTTTGGAGAAATGTTCAGTCTTTTCCATCCTCTCCTCACCTCCTTCTCCAGCATGGTGTCTGAGCGTGAGGGAGGGCAGTGACAACGGGATAACTAATGGTGGGAGGATGGAGGTCACTTGGAGGAACACTGGGTCCTCCCTGCTGGCCGCTGCTCCAGAGTGGCTGGCCTGTTCTCTTGCTGGCTGCACTGCTGTGATGCACCTGTCCCGTCTGGGGCACAGCAGCTGCTCCTGGGGCCCCACTCCATCCCCTTCCCTAACCAGGGCTCCCACCTCACAGCTGCTGCAGGTGTTGGCTGCTACCTGTCACACCTGCACCCTTCTCCAGGGATTGCCCTTGACGGAAGGAAGGTGGCCACCACCCCTGGAGATGGACTCTGGCCAACGCCTACCTCTCCAGGGTCACCATCCCACCACACACCCCTCCCGCCCTATGCTCCAATCCCACTAGTCTTCTTACAGTTCCTCCACCACGGAGCATGGGGTTCAAATCCCAGGAATGCTCCCCTCCTCCCTTCTCCCGGTTAATTCCCCCTCAGAATGACCTCCCTTAAACACTAGATATTTATGGGACTCTTGTTAAAAACTGTTTGCCCTGCTATGTTCCATTATGTGGTTTGATCAATATCTGTCTCTCCCACTCGACTTTAAACTCCTGAGGGGAGGGACTAGTTCTGTTTTTCTAACCAGTGACTCCCTAAGGCCTACTACAGTGCCTGGCACAAAGCCGATGGTTATTAAATATTTTTTTGAGGGCATGAATAATTCAGTTTTAAACGAGCTTATGAATGAATGGAATGCAACCCTGACCTTTGAACACCTCACTCCAACATCCCTGGTACATCCTGGAAAATCCTGGAAGTGGGACACTGCTCCTCTAGGGACACTTTACCTATCCTTGGTGAAAGGATCCGAATTCTCAGCCACCAGGAAGTCCCATTCTGGCAGGAAATGGAGCAGGTCTGTTTGCAAGTCGAGCCCAGGGCTCCCTGCCAGGCCCCAAGCAGAGGCCAAGCCAGCCTCACACAGAGGCCCTGCAGGTTTGGATTGGTTTGCAGTGATATTTCCCTCTGCCGGCCTTGCCTGAGCCTTATCTTACTCGACCTCCTTCACCCCGGTCCTTTAGTGATCTTCTCTAACCTTCTGGAGAGAGGAAGTATCAGCTCCCAGCTCAGCTCAGAGAAGATGAAGAGACTCTTGTAGATTCATAAATTCTGGTGGACCTAGAATCCAGGTATTCTGAGATCCAACCCAGTGATAAAAAGAATAAAAGCAGTCAATATCTATCTACTCCGTGCCAGAAACTGTGCAGAGTAATTTACGTGCATCATTTTACTGAATCATTACAGTTCTGCGTAGGTTCTATTAGTGTTCCTGTTTCATAGGAGAAGAAACGGAGGCTTTAAGAGGTTAGAGAGAGACTAAAAATTCACTCTACTTGATCAGGAATCAGCAAACTATGTCCCAGGCCAAATCTGGCCCAGTGCATGTTTTTGTAAATAAAGTTTTATTGAAACAGAGCCATGTTTTTTTACATATTGTCCTTGGCTGCTTTTGTGCTACAATGGCAGAGTTGCGTAGCTGAGACTGACACTCTGGCCCGAAAAGCTAAAAAAATTTACTACACGGCCCTTTCCAAAAAGCAAGTTTGCCAACCCCTGTTCTAGGTAACACCCCCTCCCCCTGTTCCTTTACATTTGGACTCACTGGTCAGAGTGCTTTTTTACCCAGGTTTACATGTCCCACCGCCTATTTGAGTTTTCCATGTTGAGCACCCAAGACTAGAGGTGTTCATTAATGCCACTGTGCCCACAACTCCCTCTAAGGGAAACAGCCGCTTCTCTGCACTGCGCCCCCCCCCTCCACTCCCCTCACCCCCTTCTGACTGGATCCACAGCTGATGGGATCCAGGAGTGGGTGCCATCCACAGCTGGGCAGCAACTTATGACTTGAATAGCCTGACACAAAGAGATGAACTAGATCCTTCTCTTGGGATTTGGGAAAGGGAAACAAACAGAGGGGAAATGGAAGCTGGGACTCTTGGGGACAAGTCAAGGCGAGGTGGCTATGACAGGCAAGGAAAGGCAAAGTCGTGAGGACAGGTGCTGTGGGAGAGAAGAAACTGGACAAACTGTGCAGATGGAGACAGAATCTGAGGAGCGGCCTGCTGCCCTAAGAAAAAAGGAAAGAGAGGAGCCTTGGTCCCTGAAGGTTTCCCAAGCCCAGGTCTCACGAGAACAACTGTCCTCTTCTTGGATTATTAGTTAGGACTTTTTGGTTACAAATGAAAGAAAATCTAATATAAATGGGCTTAAACACCAATGGTTATATATCAACTCATGTAACTGAAAAGTCCAAGGTACTTCAGACTCAGCTTGATCCAGCAGCTCAAATGATGTTACACGTGACCCAATTTCTTGCAGTCTCTCTGTCTTGCCTTTTGTGATTGGACTGCATCCTCAGTCTCCACTCCGTGCCCTTCTCCATCTTGGGCCACTCTAGACTCTCCCTCATGGTGTCAAGGTGGCTGCAGCGATTCCAGACCTCACAGCTGCATACCAATCTGTTTGCCGTAGAGAGGGCCTCCCTTCCAGCAG
The DNA here is from genome assembly GCF_003676395.1 of Aethalodelphis obliquidens. Lineage (NCBI taxonomy): Eukaryota > Metazoa > Chordata > Mammalia > Artiodactyla > Delphinidae > Aethalodelphis > Aethalodelphis obliquidens. Next base: position 14,151,618 of record NW_020837964.1, read on the forward strand.
CTCCTTCCCATTCTGGAATGCGATCTCTTACTTCCTATCCTTGACTGCACTTTGGCCGGGGGGTGGGCTGCACTGACTCAATGAGACCCCTTAGCATCTGCCTTCAGTTTCCTCACCTATAATAACAATATTTGAGTGCTTCATATGTTCCAGGCCCTACATCACTCTTTACATGCTTTCCAAGCCTTAATGCTCACAAAGGTCATATGAGGAAGTTACTAGATCTTACCAACGAGGAAAGGAAAGCTCAGAGAGGTTGGAAGCCTTGCCAAGGGTCACACAGCCATCACACGGCAGAACTGCTGATTAGCAGCAAAACCAAGAGCCAAAAGGGGCCTGTGGGATCCTGAAGCCTGCGCTCTCAGCCTCTTCTGTGTCCCTGCCTATTAGGGGAGGGTGTCACTCAACAGCCCCCAGTTACTGTCATTCCACCTCCTACTGCTATCCTGGTGACCCAAATCCTTTGCTCAGAGAGGAGTATTTTGTCCACAGATTCTCAGGCTTCAGACTGAGTTTATTCAATAGTCCTGCTCCCACCTCTGGGTTCCTCTGGACTCTATTCTCCCTCCACCTGATTCGTTTCCATGGAAACTGCTGGGCTCCTGCATCCTTTTCATCCTTCTTTCTGGGAAGCAAGGCCAGCTCTCTGGCACCCCAGTAGCCAGGCCTAACCATTTTAAAAACCAAAGAGGCAGGGGCTTCCCTGGTGGTGCAGTGGTTAAGAATCTGCCTGCCAATGCAGGGGACGTGAGTTCGAGCCCTGTTCTGGTGAGATCCCATATGCCGCGGAGTGGCTAGGCCCGTGAGCCACAACTACTGAGCCTGCGCGTCTGGAGCCTGTGCTCCGCAACGGGAGAGGCCGCGACAGTGAGAGGCCCGTGCACCACGATGAACAGTGGCCCCCGCTCGCTGCAACTAGAGAAAGCCCTCACACAGAAACGAAGATCCAACACAGCCAAAATAAATAAATACATAAATAGATTTATATATATAAAAAAAAAAGACCAAAGAGGCAATATCTGAAAGAAATATTTCCAGGCAGAGGGAGGAACCAAGCAGGGTTTCTGATTTTTTTCTTTGATGCTCTCCAAAATAACACCAGGTGCTCTGAGCAGCTCTGCCAATTACCTCGACACAGTGGATACCGGCTAACAAGTTGTCATCTGTTCTCCATCTCACCACCTGACAGTCAGCAGGCTTCCCTCCCTTCTTGGGGGGAGCAAGTCTGGGGTCTGAGGCCGAGGGCAAGTCTTCTTGCCAATGCTTGGTACTGGACTGCAGCCCTCATGATGCAGCTGGTGGCCTGGAGGTGCGAAAGGAAGGATGGCACCCAGTCTGCCCCTTCTGGAGAAGGAGGAAGCAGCCATCAGCCGACCTCCTAGGCATCTCAGAAACAGCAGACGTGGTGTCATCCCTTGCCACTAGGAGGTTCCCTGTAGTTCCAGTGGTCAGGACATGGGAAGAACTTTGTACATATTGTCCAGGGCCTTAGCACCTGGTCCACAAGGACTCCATAGACCAGAGGAGCCAAAATGTTCCCTATCTCCCACCCCTGCCAGGTCTTGGGTGTTCATCTCTCCGAGCTTTGGTTTCCTTATCTTCAAAACAGGCCCAACTCTCGCACTGATAGGCTAGCTGTGAGGACCTCACCAAGCAAGACACAGTAAAAGCCCTCTTTTTAAAGTCAACTAAAGGTATCCTTGCGGTCATTATCATTGTTGTCATCGTTATAAACATGTAGGGAGATCCTGGAGGAGTAGCAGAACCTCAGATCTCTGAAACTCTTTCCCATCCCTGAGCGACGTCTGCATCCATGTTTTTCTTCTCACATTCGGGTATTTAAACTTGGTCAGGGCCAGCTGACAACTCCAGTTTCTTCTGCTATTCAAAGCTCTCCTCCTCCCCCCACTGCAGCCTGGAGTCTTGGCTGGGGACTGAGCGTGGAGACGAGCAGGGGGCTGGCTCTGAGACATCTCCTCCCTCGGTGGGCAGGGGCCGGGGCAGGGAGGAGATCTTCCCACCCATCTGGTCACCTCAGGGTGCGGGAACTGCAGCTGGTCTCTGGGGGGTTCGAGGGCACCTTGCACGGTAGAGTGAAGGCTTTCTTGGAGCCATTTTCAGGTCTACCCCGGCCTCCTTCAACACCAAGGATCGACCAGCAGTATCTAGCTTTTGCTCCTCCTTTCAACTCTGTGCACCTTCCCAGAAGCCACAGCAACCTCCAAGGAAGGGCTGCAGAGAACAGGAACGGGGTGCCATCGCCCCCACCTTCCTTCTAGGCCCAGGACAGGACAGCCTGGGCCTTCAGACAGCTCTGAGTCAGACACAAGCACCAGTTCTGTCTTCACAAGGGGCCCAGACTCCAGAATTCTGCTCCGGGAGCAGGCGGGCCTGCCAGTGTCCCTTTACAGCAGGCACCCCCCAAGACCTGGCGAGGTCTTCTGGAGTCTCCCCAGCAAAGTGTGGCTTCAGAGGAGCCCCACACGCTGCACTCCCCAAAGACTAAGGCTCCTTCCTCTCCCCCATGCAGCTTCTCCTTTCATAGCCCATGGCCTTGGCTGGAGCTACAGGGCAGCCCAGCAGACAGGAGGTACCCGGCTCCCGTGGAGAAGTTTAACAAGTGGGGTACTAAGCCCCTTTTGTGCTACTCTTTCAGAACAACAAGAAAATTCCTAACATTCTATATTAATAACAATATCCACCTTTTAATTAAGCACTTACAGCTGCCAGGATTCTTGCTAACTAACTCCTCGACTACATTATTTTGGGTTGCCTTACACTGACTTTGTGCCAGCAGTATTATTATTACCTGTATTTGTGTGTGTGCGTGTGTGGAACGCGGGCCTCTCACTGTTGTGGCCTCTCCCGTTGTGGAGCACAGGCTCCGGATGCGCAGGCTCAGCGGCCATGGCTCACCGGCCCAGCCGCTCCGTGGCATGAGGGATCCTCCCGGACCGGGGCACGAACCCGTGTCCCCTGCATCGGCAGGCGGACTCTCAACCACTGCGCCACCAGGGAAGCCCTATTACCTGTATTTTTACTAAGGTTCAAAGAGGTTAAGTAGCTTGGCCAAGGTCTCAAAGTAGGTTTTGTACCCGCATCTCTCCAACCGCACAGCACGGGCTTGTAATCCTAAACATGGCTGCTTCTGCAGGACTCAGCCTGGGAACAAAGGGATGTGCTTGGGCTCTGCAGCCCTCCCTGGGCCTGTACCTGGGAGTCAGGGATGTGCCTCCCACAAAGAGACTCCAAGCATGCATCTAAAATGAACGATGCAGGGCTATCCCAGTGCAGGCTTTGGAGACCACTGTGGTCACCCTGCTGTCCTACTCAGGACCTCTCCTAGTCAAGCCAACATCTTCCCCCATCTCAGCAGCTCAGGAAAGTAGGAAGCATGAGCTCCACTCTCTCTTCCTCGCCAGGAAAACCAAAGCAGCAAGGGGGGTACTGGTTTGGGTCTTTAGAGAGCCAGCGATGAGATCCCTCACCCCAGATCTGGGCCAGGGGAGGGCGCAGGAAGTGAGCCAGAAGAGCCCAGATGACAGTGTCAGAGCTGGAAGGGGCTGAGCCTGGCCCCTGAGGGGCTGGCAGCACACCGGTTAAGAGCTTGTGTTTAGCCTTTCCCCTTGGCCTCACTCTGGGGTTAGCCCCTCTAGAAACTATTAGTTACCTCAGGGGAGGGATGCTGGCCAAGGAATTTCTTGCCACGCCAACCTTCAACGGCCAACCGCCAACTGCCAACCACCGCTGCTCTTTCTCCACAAAGGGCAGCCGGAGCATGAGCTCATTTAATCCTCGGAACAATACTAAGAGGTAAATACCCACATTCGCATTTTGTAGAAGAGAACAATTGAAGCACAGATAGGTTATGTAATTTGCCCAAGGTCACACAGCTTACTCTGGGATTCAAATCCAAGCAGCCTGATTCTAGAGTGCCTGCTCTTAACCACTGAGCAATCCTGCCTCCCTAGACCCAGCGGTTTTGGTGAATTCCTCAGCCCTTGGACCCTTCACCAGCAGCATGGGGGAGGGGGATGCATACAGGCCTGGAAAGCTAGCTTCTTAATGACACCTCCTCTCTCCTAGTCTGTTCCTGCAAGGAACTCTATAAACACTTTTGCTCTGGGCAGGAAAAAAACAAGTGGTTTTGGAACCTTCACTCTGTATTGCCTCTTTTGGGCTCACTGTGGGCTCGTCCCTCCCCCTAAGGAACAACCTACCCCCTCTGTCTCCTGGTTTTCCTCTCTCCCCTGGTGACCTCCTTTTCATTCTCACCTCCTTGCCTTTGCACTCCTTTTGGAAGGCAGTTCAGCTAACACTCATTAGCACATGCTAATGAGCATCAATTCATTTCTCAGTCACTCAGCAGGAGAGGGGAGAAAGTGGGGACAAAGCTGCCACTCTGGGGGTTATGGTCCACAAGGCCAGGACAGGCCCCCAGGCTCAGGCCCCCAGGGAGAATGGGGAGGGAGCCTAGCCCCCAGCTGGGGAGTCCTGTCTATATTCTCGGGTTGTACCCTCAGCAGCTGCTTCTGTCTTTTCTGAGACCAGCGCAGAATATTCCTAGGTCAGCCGTGAGACCTTCTCTGCCCACCAGCCTAAGCAAATTCCCACGATGTCCATGGGTGGGCGTGGCTAAGACCTGGTAGAGGAGGATATAGTTCTGCAGCTCTCCGACGAGTGTCTGAAAGCCCCCAGAGCCTGTCCAGGGTGCGGCAGGCACCAGAGGGTGGAGGGAGGTACCCAGGCAAGGGCAATCAGTGGAAGCCCCTCCTCCACTCCCTCCCATCTGGATCCTTCCTGGGGGTCGCTGATTCCAGCCACCCCCAGTAAAGCCTAGAGAACCCTGGGCTTCTCCACAAGACTGGGCCCCATTAAGGAGCTGTGAGAAGGAGGAAACAGAGCCGGGCTGGGCAAGTCATTTGGTCCTTTGAAGTCTCAAGTCCCCTCATCGGAAAAGTGGTCCCTGGTCTTCCTGCTGTTAAAGGGTCAGACGAGAGGAGGCATGAGAAAGTCCTAGAGAACTCCGAAGTCCAGGTGCTAAAGACTTGTCAAACTTTTATTATTATTACTACTGGTGGTGTTGCTGTTACTACTGTTAGTATTATTGCTGCTGCTAGTGATGATACGTGGTGGCTGCACTCAAGATGATCAGAGAGAGGGAGAAGGAAGGCAAGGGCAGCCTCTCTCCCCTTTGCACCCGAGAGCCTCTGTTTCCCTGGCCAGGCGAGGAGTGGTCTCAGCACAGACGGGCGCCCCCACCCTGCGAACCCCTGCGGAGCCCCGGGTCGGCCGCCGCCCCGCTGAGACCCAAGCCGATTCTCTGAGCGCGCGCGCCCCCTGCTGGCAGCGGGGCGCGGGCGCAGCCTCCGGATTGTATATAAAGGCAGCGTGGCGCGCGAGACCTGGCCGAGTGCGGTAGAGGAGCCGGCGCGCAGGGAGAGCGCAGTGCTGCCTGAGGTCTCCGAGCGGCTCGCCATGGCTGGGCCGCAGCAGCAGCAACCCCCTTACCTGCACCTGGCGGAGCTGACGGCGTCCCAGTTCCTGGAGATCTGGAAGCACTTTGACGCAGACGGTAAGTAAAGCTCCCAACTTGTGTGCCCGCTCGCCCCCAGGGGACCTGCGGTGGAGAAAAGAGGGCAAGGAAGTTGCGGGCAGGGGTAAGATTGCCCCAGTGGGTGTTTTGGGTGCAGAGCCTAATGAGGTAGGGGTCTCGAGTTTGGGAGACACCTGGGTGCCCTGGTGACAACCGCCCGGAAGTTTTCTTCCCTGACAGAGACGACAGAGCCCACCGGCTTCTGCAGCCTCATTCTGGGCAAGTTGGGGCTTTCCCAGAGGGGAGGCCTGGGCTGGCAAGGCTCCCCATGACTCCCCCTGCCATCTTATCTTCCCCGCCTTTCTCTTCAAGGTAACATCCTGCCTTCAGCTGCGGCAGCCACAGGTCTCAGACACCCACTCATTTTTTCCCTCAAGTTCCCCTTTTGTTGAATACCAGGTTAGCCCCGTGGGGTCCTGGGGACTGGTGCAAACTGGGGGGTCCTGAAGGGACACTCTTGGCCTCCCCAGCCTGTCCGGTGGGAGCAGGAGTGGAGAGGGCATCCAGGCAGTGAGCATCCCCTAGGCTTCCTCTGCCCACGTTCCATCCCTCACGGGCATTCAGGTCCCACTCACAGGGTGTGGTGGGAGGCAAGCTTGGGGTGCCAGCCTGACATGTTCCCTCATGGTGATAATCCTGGGTGCTTTGGGTGACTCCTTCCTTCTCTGGGTCGGGGGAGGCACAATCTTAAATGCCTCAGTGACCCACCCTCTGCTCTGTGCGGTCTTGACATTTACTCACCCAAAAATCGAGGGCTGGACTGAACAACCTTTGGAAGTTGGCTCTAAGGACTGGTATTACAAGGGTCTATGATGGCCTGACTCAGGCATAAAGGGAGCCCCCCCCCCACCTCGTTTTAGAGGCTTCTGATATCACTAGAGACAAATTTTTCTCCACCACTCCAAAAAATTAAGTGATCTGATTTCCTTCTGAGGTCCTGGCCGGGGTGGGCATCCGAAACGTTCTGGCATCTCAGACCACTGGCAGGGTGGTGGCCCAGGGTGTTCATCCTAGGATTGAGAGCGAGGGGCATGGGAACCAGAGGGAGGAGCAGGTGGAGGCTCCCTCCATGCTTCTCCCTTCCCTTCCTCACCTCGGCAGGGCGGGCATAAAGGTGGCTAAACAGAGGCCCTCGGCCCAGAGTGCTGCGCAGAGGCAGGGGTTAATGGGTATGATAACCAATGAAGTTTTGTTCCCTTGGAGCAAACTGAGAATCTCGGGGTGCAGAGGACTGGGCATGTGACACCTGGATTAGGATGGTGATCTGCCTACGAATTACTAAAGGAGGTGGGTAGATTGTTAAATCTGTAAAATGGGGCTAAGGAGGGGTTGTATTTCCAATCCCTGGCTGGTACCATAAAACTCCCTTGGGGGAAAGGGCTATTAAAAAGATTGCAGCCTCTCTGTATTCTGGGTAACACGCGCACTCCCTAAGGCTTCTCCTGCCAGTTTATCTGCACCAGAGACTTGCATGATTCAAGGAAAGTTATCAAGCGGCCAAGGTTATACCACAGGCCTCCTGCCAGATGAGTCAGCTATAAACAGAGGACTCCACAGTTCTGTTCTCCCCCAGTTCTCACGGGGTCAACCACGAGCTTTCTTGATAACCATGCAAATCCTCACATTTGTCTGAGACTTTGTACTTTTCAAAACACAGTCGCACCTTGAGTCCTGCACAGTGAGGCTGTGGGCAGACCATGATTCTCCTTGTGCAGATGAGGGAACAGACACAAAGTGTGACTTCTCTGAGGTCATGTAGCGAGGTGATGGCGGCACTGGTTCCTGGCCAGCGCTTAATTCCCCAACTCTGGTTTCTGGACACCTACTTTCCCTCCTGATCCAGCCTCGGAGGTGATGGGCAGTCCCTTTAATACTAGAAAGGGGTCCTATGGCTGGAGCATAGCTAAGCTAGCATGAAGCCAAAGAGTCTTTAAAGACCCCCAGAACCATCGTACCTCTGGTACCACGTGAAAGGGGAGCTAGACTGCTTCTTGGCTCCTTGTCCCCCTCGGCATCCCATCGCCCTCTCTGGTCACCACTTCAGGGAAGTCCCAAGGAGGGACCATGGACCTAACAGAGAAGGAAAGCAAAAAGGATCAGAATACCAGAGATGGCGCAGAAGGCGATTTAGGAAAATGAGGCTAGAGCCAAATTGAAATTCGACTAAAGGACCCAGAATTAAGCTGTCGGTCACTTGCTCTGGACCTTCCGTACCTGTCCCCTTCCGAACTCCCATGGCTGCCAGGGAGCTTCTCCCTCCCCCCCGAGGCGCTCCCTGCCCTGGCTGGGCCTCCTCTTACTAACTCTGGCTTCTGTTTTTATCTTGGGGGTTTTCCCCCGACTCTAAGTGTCCCCCTGCGGCTCACAGAGTTAAAGAGCTCTGGGAGGACTCTCCACGGCTCACCAGGTCCCTGGGGTGAGCTCTCTGGAGCCCAGTTAGTCCCAGCCACCAAGCAGGGGGAGCACTGACCCACCCCACCCGTCCTGGACTCCAGTAAACAGAGACTAGGAGTCCGCAGAGAAGCTGGATTCCGAGGACAGTGGGGATGACGCAGGGAATCTGACCCTCCTAACTCAGCCCATTTCTAATGAAGGAGCAGGTGTCTGAAGAGGGGGAAACTGGGACTCAAAGAGGCAACGTTCTTTTCACAAGATCACACAGCAAAGTGAGAGGGTAGGGGGACCCAGGAATCCTCTCCTAGCCCCCCCCCACTCCTCCTCAGTGGTCAGCCAAGGTCATGCCCTTGGAAGCGTTCAGGTGTCATCTCTCAAAAGCAGAGGAAGGGAAGACGGCAGCCGAGCGCACCCTATGAGCCAGGTTGGGGCTGGAGCTCTTCCACATAACATCCCCATGCTCTGAGTGACCCTTACATGCCCTACATTACTGAGTCCCCCGTTCTGTTGTTTCCTGGTCACTTCTTGGTCAGAAACGTTCTCACTCTGCAAGATCCAGGCTTCAGAGGGATGCCCAGCTCAGAGCTCACGCTGGCCTCTCTTTGTGGTTCTGACCACACGGCCACCAGGCTCCTATTCTGCTGACGATCAGTACGAGGTCCGTGGGGAGCCAAGTTCTGCCCTTGGCCTTTGCTACCCTTTGGGAGCAACTGCAAGTGTAGGGATATTTCCTCTCCCAGAGGCCAGCAGACATTCACAGGACAACGCAGGGAATCCCACTCACTCCAAGAATCAACCTACATGGATATACTTGTACATGTACATAAAGTTATGTGAACAAGGGGGCCTAGTGTCAAGTTCTTTGGGATACTGAAATTTTAAGAATGTGCTTCCCTAGGGAACAGAAAAATAAATCCTGCTAATCTCTACAGCGGAATATTATGCAACCAATGGGATTGAGATGGGGCTTTTGTACTGACATGGAAAAGTGTCCAAGATGTATTACGGAGATTTTTTTTAATTATGGCAGGACACTATTACAGTATGAGCCCATTTTTACTATTAATGAAACAAGTATGCTGGAAAATATTTGAAAAACAATAATAACAGTGGTCCTCTACAGAGTAGATGACGTAAAATTAAAAGGTATTTTCTTTAACTTTATAAGTAAATTTCTGTAGTGTTTTACAAGAGCATGTGTTTCTTGTGTTATCAGCAAAACAATAAATATTCAAGAAGAAAACAATTTTAGGGGCACCCCCCCCAAAAGAAATGCATATATATCTCCAGGTGTGGGAATCTGCCCAGAGTTTTCTAGGCCTTTGTCTGCCTCCAGATGGCCCTAGTGATGCAGGAGGCTCTCAAAGCCTTGCACAGGGACTGACCCTTGTTCCATATGGGTGTGGCCCTGAGGACTTTGAAAATGAATGACAGGAAGGACCACCAAGAACTGAGGAAGGCCCTGTGCAGTCTTCCCTCCTCTCTCCTCCTACACCCAGTAGTAGTAACGGAAGCACCCTCCAAACCCATCCCCCATGGGGGACACTGGCCAGACAGAGAGTGCTCAGGCAGGTTCTCAGGCACTGAGGAGCTTGTGTCCCTGGGAGGGGAAACAGAAGAAAGCTGAACAACAGCGCCTCTCGCAGGTGGAGAGAGGCCTGGGCACCTTGCCCTGGAATTCTAAATGACGAAGTCTTCTGGAATACTGAAGAGAAGACCTCTATGTATAAAATAGATAACTAATGAGAACCTACTGTATAGCACAGGGAACTCTATGCAATGCTCTGTGGTGACCTAAATGGGAAGGAAATCTAAAAGAGAGCGGATATATGTATACATATAACTGATTCACTTTGCTGCACAGCAGAAACTAACACAACAATAAAAATTAATAATAATAAAAGACCTGCCTCAAAAGGGTTAGAGAATATCCGGTATATATTAAGCATTTACACAAATCCTATGGCTGTTACTATGCAATACAGCTGTGCTGTTCATAAGATAATTACAGGATTTATAAAAATGATTGCTTCTTGGAGCATTAAAGGCAAAGGGGTCTGGTGCTGGGAGGGAGCCAAAGTTGTCTGAGGGCAGCTTTCTTTTAACCCTGTCGGCATTTCTCTGTGGGGTCCGTGTGTCCCATTTAGGCCTGATGTCAGGATTTGGGGTTCTCTGGGAGCAGCCTCCTGCCCCACCTGGGGTAAGCCCTAGGAATAAGTACCCCATCCCACCTCCACTTTCACCCCCAAATTCCCCACCTGTTTTGCCAACAGTGCCCTTTGGTGTGGATGTCCGCGGCATGCCAGCTGCGGACATCCTCTGTGAGGCCCTCATGCCCCGTGGCCCAGCCAGCCGATGGGGGACGCAGCTGTGTCTGAGAGCTGGGGCTCCCCAGGGAGGCAGCTGCGGGGGCGTTTTCACAAACAGGACACTTCAGCCTCGCCTCGCCTCGCGTGGGCGGCCACCAGCGATCCCGCGTCCCTGCCCTCGCTCCTTGTTTATTCCCCTTTGACTTCAGTAGTTTCACCACCTGAGCCCCTGGGGGAGGTTTCCGGGGCTAAGGAGACCCCTCAGGGAAATCCCTCCCGATACCCAGGGAGCCAGAATTAACAGAGCAGGCGTGAGACACTTCAAGAACTGCGCCTCTCCGGCTCTGGACCTGGCGGCTGTCCTGGAGGACTGCATCAGATCCCGCCTTTGCCCCGCGGGTCCCAGCTGGGGCCTCTGGCTCTGGCCCTCTCCCCCTCCTCTCTGGCTCTCGGCTGCCTCACCTCCTCTCTAGCCCAATCTGCCCCATCCTTCTGGCCTCCTCCACACCAGGAACTGGCCCAGCATTAGGCTGCCAGATGTCCACAGGTGCAGGGGACCCAGCCCAGCTCCAGAGCCTCTGTTCCAGAAGCAGCTCTGCCCAGAAACACAGATTAAAAGTCAAGTGTCTAAACATTCATCCAGTAGCTGTTTGCACTGGGTTTCCCCCCCCCAGGAGCCTCTGGGAGACATGTGTCTCTGTGTGTGTGTGTGTGTGTGTGTGTGTGTGTGTGTGTGTGTGCGCGCGCGCGCGTGTGTCTGTGTGTGTGTGTGTGTGTGTGACTGACAAAGAGAGAAATCAAAACAAGATAAAGATATGGACAGAGATCGTCCCTGGGGTGAACAGAAGGAAAACAGGCTGTTAGCTGTGGTTCAATTTCTTTCCTCTCAAACTCCTCTGGAACACAAGGTCGATAACACCCGTCTGTTTACCTGGTAGTGTCCTGAAGACCAGCTGGGGCAGGGAGGGGAGAGCTCTTTGTAAATGGTGAGCACCGTGCAAAGTAATATTTATATTGGAGCAGAGCCTGAGGAAGTCAATTTCTTGCCGCAAAGGGTGGCGTTTGTCCCAGAGGAACTCAGGCTGGAGGGTAGAGGGCTATTTGCCCTTCCATAAATTTGAACTCCGGACAGACAGCCAGGAGGTCTGGCTTCATGAATGCTTTCTTGTGCAGGTAACGAGGAGTCCAGAACTGCATAACTCCCCTCCTTGATTTCCTTAAACTCCGCAACACAGAATAATACAGATTGGTGAGCACCACGCCCTAGGGCCGTGCTTCTCGAACTTGAGCGCGCGGGAGACTGGTTCAAGCGCGGATTTCTGGGCCTCACTCCTAACAATTCTGATTCAGTTGGGCTGGGGTTGGTCCGAGAATTTGCATCTATAACAAGCTCCCAGGTGATACTGACACCGTCAGGCCGCAACCACTCTTTGAATAGTGCTGGTCTAGGCCCCTCCTGTCTACCATCTCGGGCTTCACACCAACCCCCCACCTCAACCTTGAATGTGAAGCCAAAGGCGCTGTCTCTCTAGGGAGAAGATGCTCACGTTCAAAAGCAGTGGTTCTGCTTTGAGATGTTCATGCTCCTATGTTGTTAAAATGCAGATTCTAGTCAGCAGGTCTGGGGTGGGGCCTGGGATTCTGCCTTTCTAACAAGCTCCCAGGTAATTCCAAAGTTCCCGTTCCACAGACCACACTTTGAATGACAAGCCCTCATACTCCAGACCCATCAAATTAAAATCTCCATTTTAATACACTCCCCAGGTAATTCCTGCATACCTTAGAATTTGAGACGGGTCGCACTGAAGCAGGCCTTAATCTTGACTGCACATCAGAATCATCTGGCGAGCTTTGAAAACGTGCCCACGAGACACCCTCACCCCATCAATTAAATCAGGAGCTCTGGGGGTAAGGCCCAGGCAGTGGTACACTTTGAAAAGCTTCCCAGGTGATTCTAATACATAGCCTGGGCTGAGAATCAGGACTCTGAGGCTGCAGTCATGATGGCACTCTTTGGGCTGAAGGGTTTACAGCCATGGATTGGTTCGGAAGACCTTAAGAGCACAGAGTATAAAAATGATGCTTTCCATTTATGTGAGAGTTTACATTTTCCAGAATGTTTTCACAGCCTTATCTTGTATGGCTGTCACAATGGTTCTATAAAGTAAAAAAAAAAAAAAAAAAAAGCATAGTTATACCCATTTTAGAGATCAAGAAACTGAGGTTTAGAGAGATTGACTTGCTCGACATTGCATGGACAGTCACAGAGCTGGTGGTAGACTTACGACCCTTAATCGGGCTCCTCTTACCTGTTCAACTCTCAGAAAATCTGTATGCACAAATCTCAGTGAGAAACAAGCCCCTTTCCACTGTGAGGCAGGGCATTCTTTGGTCAAAGTTTTCCAAGTGTCTGTGGTCAGATTAATTGTAAAGAAGTGTTGTCTCACTTCAAAATTTGGGGAAACTGAGGCACCATGGTGGTGAAGAATGGTAGCAAGCCCAGAATAAGGACGGATGCAGGGTCCCCGGCTCCTCCCATCCCCCTCCCTAATATTCACAGATTGCAGTTTGATATGGGGAAGTTAGGAATGATGGTTGCTATGGTAACCACATCCTTATCCATGCCCATCCACATGAGATTTGCGTGGTGGCCAGTCACCCCACCCCCCTATATACGGTCATAGAAAAAGCAAACCACTTGCCCAGTGCTGAAGTCCTCCCTGCAAGGAGGTAGGCCAACCTGTCCTCTACTCCCACCTCCTATAATAGGTGCCTCCCGCATGATGGTTAGGGAGTTGCTCTGAGGGAAGCCAAAGTAGCGAAGACCTTTTCCCCCAGTGCTGGAGGATGCCCCATCTGGGCCCTGCAGCCCCTGCCTGCCTATCTAATCTCTGCTCACCCTCTCCCTTCAACTGGTAGATTCCTGCTATTCTTGTCTGGCTGCCTCACCCCCGTAGACCATTAAATGCTCTTCGGGAACAGGCCCATATCTAAACTTGGCTATAGTTCCCACAACGTTGAACTGTTGTTCAGTTCAAAAAAATAAAGACGGGCTTCCTGGTGGCGCAGTGGTTGAGAGTCCGCCTGCCGATGCAGGGGACACAGGTTCGTGCCCCGGTCCGGGAAGATCCCACATGCCGCGGAGCGGCTGGGCCCGTGAGCCATGGCCGCTGAGCCTGCGTGTCCGGAGCCTGCATCCGGAGCCCACAACAGTGAGAGGCCCACGTACAGAAATAAATAAATAAATAAAGGCTTGTGGAATTGAACAACATTTCTGTCCCTTTGCACAGAGCGAGGTGGTACTGTAATTCCCAGCATGGCAAGAGGGGTTTCTTTCCACAGGGGCACTGGGCCCCACTCCCTGCCTTTGCTAGTAGCTGGGGCTTCTCAGCGAGGCCTTCCCTGCCCACCCTGTCCAAGCAGCCCTCATAGATACTTCAGCCACCTCCTAATACACTCACGAAACAGACTCATACTCACTGACTCAGGTGTCCACCCAGCCCTGGCCCGGGCCCAGCTCTGAGGCCTCTGGTACTTCGAACCCCAGCGCATGCTCACAATGTGAGCTCCACCCCTGCCCCCCGCCCCCCGGCCCCTCCAACCCCTGCTCCTGGACCCAGAGCTGAGCTCAGCTTCCTGCCTGAGAAATGGAAGAATAGACAGATCACGGCAGGGAGCGACCAGCAAGAGAAAGAGTATTCGTTCCTCCAACTCAGTGGCACTGTCAACTGGACCACTGCCTTTTTGTCTAGAAAGCCCTTCCTCCCTCCTCACTCCCCCTGCTGCAGCTGTCCAGCTCTCCCAAGAAGCTTTCAGAACATCCTAGAAGAAAGATGACCACTCTAGCCTAGGGGAAAAAAGGGAACTCAAGTCTCATCTCTCCCCACCATGCCCACCCGCGGCGTGCAATTACAATCATATGTTTTCCCTTGTAGATAAAGATACTTAATTTAGGGGCTTCCCTGGTGGCGCAGTGGTTGGGGGTCCGCCTGCTGATGCAGGGGATGCGGGTTCGTGCCCCGGTCCAGGAAGATCCCACATACCGCGGAGCGGCTAGGCCCGTGAGCCATGGCCGCTGAGCCTGCGCGTCTGGAGCCTGTGCTCCGCAACGGGAGAGGCCGGCCACAACAGTGAGAGACCCGCGTACCGCAAAAAAAAAAAACCCTTAATTTATCTCACATGATTCCTCCATACACTATGTATTGTGGCACCTTCTCCACTAGAGGGCGCCACTAGGATTACTCGTTCCAAATCTAAATTCTCAGGGGACACTAGTGGGGGAGGCTAGGAAGAACACACACCCCGACTCCCACATCGCCCTCCAGCCTCCCAAAGCCCCCACCAAGGCCAGGCTAAATACTTATTTTTATTCTCTTTGTTTAGTTTGTAACTCCATTTGCCCCTGAAGCAAGCTACCATCTCCCTTTCCTGTTCAAGTCTCTGTGGGAACCTTGCTCACTGCTTTACATCAGATTTGGAACTTGACTTTTGGTCAGTGGTTTCCAAACCTTGCTATATACATGGAAATTACCTGGGGAGCTTTTTTAAAAACCACGATGCTTAGTTCATACCCCAAACCAATTACATCAGAATGTCTGGGGATGGGAGCCAGACATCCATATTTTTTTTTAAGATTCTAGGAGATTCCCATTCACAGCAGTCTGGGGAGCACTGCCTTAGACCTGTGATTTCCCACCCACAAATGATTCCTCCCGGTCACAGACAGACCAGGGAGCTTGACCATGGACTCAGCTCGCCCTGGTCTCTAGGTCTTTTGGGTTCAGTGGTGAAGAACCTAAAGGACTTCTTACTACGTACGTGATCTTGCAAGTCAGGCCTTGACCTTGGGACCCGGTCCCGATAACAGCACTTTTCACCCAAATTCATTCCCGTTTTTTATACAAGTTCTGGTAATTGAACTCAAACAATAGTAACATTTACACTGCACCCGTAATGGACTTTACATGCAAAAATCCCATTTAATTACCCATTTTGCAGATGACATGGGTTAAATATCTTTCCCAAAGCCACACAGCTCGTAAGTACAGCAGAACCAGGAT
Source organism: Aethalodelphis obliquidens (assembly GCF_003676395.1). Taxonomy (NCBI): domain Eukaryota; kingdom Metazoa; phylum Chordata; class Mammalia; order Artiodactyla; family Delphinidae; genus Aethalodelphis; species Aethalodelphis obliquidens. The sequence continues at coordinate 14,166,977 of NW_020837964.1, forward strand.
TTGAATCTACCTCCACAGACCTCAGCACCCCCTCTCTTCATTGCTGTGGAGTAGGTTGCCTCCCATATGTTTGATCCCTGCAACCACCTCTCAGGTGCCCCCATCCCTGCTTTTCTCTTGCCACTCTTCCCTTATGCATTAGTTTCCTGGAGCTGCCGTGACAAAGTACGACAAACTGGGTGGCTTAAAACAAAAGCAATTGGTTCTCTCACAGTTCTGGAGGCTAGAGTCCAAAATCCAGGTGTTGGCAGGGTTGGTTCCAGGTTCTGAGGGGTAATGTGTTCCATGTCCCTCTCCTGGCCTCTGGTAGTTGCGAGCAATTCACAGAGCTCCTTAGCTTGGAGATGCATCACTCCAATCTCTGCCCCTGTCTTCATGTGGCTTTCTTCCCGGTGTGTCTTTGTGTCTTCACTTGGCCTTCTTATAAGGACACCAGTCATTGGATTTAGGGCCCACCCTAATCTAGTATGACCTCATCTTAACTAATTACATATGCAAAGACCCTATTTCCAAATAAGGTCACATCCTGAGTTCCGGGTGGACATGGATTCTGGGGGGACACTCTTTTTTTTTTTATTAGAAAGTCTACTTTATTTATTTATTTATTTTTTGGCTGCACTGAGTGGCTCGCGGGATCTTGGTTCCCCAACCAGTGATTGAACCCGTGCCCCCTGCAGTGGAAGTATGGAGTCCGAACCGCTGGACCACAAGGGAAGTCCCTGGGGGACACTCTTCAACTCAGTACCCCCTCCTACCCCAAAGACCCAAGTTCTGCCTCTGACCTCATTCGCCCTACTGACCAGGGCTTGCCACCTGCTGACAAATCTCGAGGCTGATGACCTGTTGTCCCCTGTCAGATCTGCAGCTCCTGCTGCCTGCCCAGCTGGCTATGGACAGACAGCTCCCAGCTCCCTCTGCCAGCATGGCCCACACGCTGGTCCCTCCCAGTCTCTGACTACTGAATGTATATCACAAAGGCAACACCGTTATTAATCTTGGATCTCTATGGTTGCAAATGGCCAGAGGGCAGGACCCACATCCCTAACAGTCCAGGGCTGGCCCAGACACCTGCTTGACCACTGAGGAGAACAAGTTCTCAATGAAGCCCCCCATTTCCCCACCCCACCCATCCACCATAAGTTTTACTACTTAGCTCTGAGGTTCATTGCTTTTTTTCTTTGCTATCTTTGCAGGAAATGGGTATATTGAAGGTAAAGAGCTAGAAAACTTTTTCCAAGAACTGGAGAAGGCAAGAAAAGGCTCTGGCATGGTAAGCCCAGACCCCTCTCCCATTGTTTGGAATTTTCTGTCATCCTGACCATGGCTTTGAGCATTGTCTGTCCTAGGTCATACATTCCATCAGTAGCCTGACATCTCTGGTCTTGACCCTTAGAGTTTTTCTTTTATCTGGAAGGATTTTAAAAATTGAAATACTCCCTTAAAAGAGTACCTTACCTCACTATCTCTGGGTGTCTGGGATTGAGGGGTGTTCATGGGTACCGGGGGTTGATAAACTGCCCAAAACTGCAAACGTTTGTGTCTGCGTCTGTGTGTATAAGAAGTATTTTTTCCTAGGGAAGAGTCCATAGCCTACCTAATATGCTCAGAGGGGTCATGACTCAGGATTGGAGGCCTTGGGGGTTTCAAGTGCCTTTGTTCAAGACTGGAGTTTCTCAGCCTCGGCACTAATGACATTTGGGGTAGCGACTCTTTGTCATGGGGGGCTGTCCCTGGCATTGTACGATGATTAGCAGCGTCCCTGGCCTCTACCCATGAGATGCTAGTAGCACCCCTCCAAATTGTGACAATCAAAAATGTCTCTGGACATTGCTAAGTGTCCCCTGCAAGGGATGCAGAATCGTCCCCACTAGAGAACCACTGTTCCAGACCAGCCAAGGCTGGAACCTCAGCAAGGACCTAGAGGAAAGTGGAGGATTGCTCCAAACCAGCATCTGAGCCAGATCGGACTGGCTCATGGGTGTAGGTGTCAGACTGCCCTTCATGGCCTGAAGCGACTGCAAATCATGTCCCACGCCCTTAACGGCAGGCACATTGTTTCCCCACATGCCAACCTGGCATGACTGACTTCACTAAAGCCTTTTGGGGGACCGTCTGAAATACTGAAACGGTAAGGTGATTGGAGCTAGTCTGTTGTGATTCCCATGTCTGGTTCTCGAATATATGGAGTCAGACCAACTCCCTCCCCACCAGCTCCTGCGGGTCCTTTGGTTGGGGGGAGGGGGGGTGGTCTCTCTACTCTCCCCTGCTGCGTGTCTGTTGGCCATTAGCAAGTCTTCATGGAGCGCTTTGGGAGATGAGTCACAAATCCACTGGTGAACACCTGGTTCAGAGCTTGTCAGCACGCCCTGGTGAGGAAGATGTCCAGGCGATGGGCTTAAGTGATGGAGGTGATTCATGGGTTTGTTTATCAACAGTCCCCCGTCACCCCTCATTACTAGGATAATGAAGCCCGGATCACAGAAAACACAGGCTTCACAACTGGTTCTCTTAGTCATTCCCTTCCTCAGATGGCATCAGGGGTGATTTTCAAGTCTGTCAACAACATTTTCAATTAACATCACCCCGGACTGGATCTCAGAGCAGCTGTTCTGTGGTAGAAAAAACATTGGCCTTGGAAACAAGAGTCATGAGTTCAAATTCTGATGATACTAGCTGGTGACCTCAGGAGAAGTCACGTCATCTCAGCCTCCCTTTGTGTGTAAAATGGACAGGCTACTAACATCATGGGGACTGTTGTGGAAAGCAAACAGGATGGCCACATTTCTGATAAGGGCCTAGGCTCATTCCAGGCACATTTGTAGATGTAACGCAATAAATGTTGATAAAAAAAATACATATGGGCAAATTGAGACCAGTCCAAAAGGTAAAAAACGAAAGACTCTAAGAATTGGTAGAATTTTCCTTGGCCCAATCCTAGGAAATACACAACCCAGCAGAAAGCCATTGGAGAGGCGAAGAGGCTTCAGATGCCAAGATGATTCATCACTGATTAGGGATAAAGAAGAGCTCACGAATGCAAACACTTAACAAGCAGCACCCCAAGCGAAGAGAAGCTCTGAGAACTTCAAGAGGACCTTAGACTTAAGTTAGGCGGTGATGGTGCAATAGAACTTTTGAAGCTCTTTGCCTTTTTAGTAGTCACATTCATCTAGTGGACTATTTAAATGACCCCTCAACTATACAGACTTTCTGGTCACATTCTTTCTAGCCTAAAATCAGAGTGAAAAGCACTGTAGAATTTCCAGTTAGTCTTTAAAGAAGAAAATGAGCGATCACCTTTGCTCTGGTGGAATGTCTAGAACTTATTGGGGGCCCCTGCAATAGGTTGGGCTTATTAGAAGCTGCCTCAATGAAATGTTGGGGCCTGAGTTCTCACATCTGAGTGATGGAAATAAGTCCTCACCCTTCTGGTAGACTTATGGTTTAATCCATCTCAAAGGCAGACGGGCATGTTTACTTATGTGGCACAGAGCACATCCATATGTTCTGTTTCCCTTTGAAAATAATGTGATTGAGCCTCAAAGAAGAGAACACTTAGGGCTTCCCTGGTGGCGCAGTGGTTAAGAGTCGCCTGCCAATGCAGGAGACATGGGTCTGAGCCCTGGTCCAGGAGGATCCCACGTGCTGTGGAGCAACTAAGCCCGTGCGCCACAGGTACTGAGCCTGCGCTCTAGAGCCCGCGAGCCACAACTACTGAGCCCACGTGCCACAACTACTGAAGCCCGTGCTCCTGGGGCCTGTGCTCCACAGCAGGAGAGGCCACTGCAATGGGAGGCCCGTGCACCGTGGCAAAGAGCGGCCCCCCGCTCGCTGCAACTGGAGAGGGCTCGCACACAGCAACGAAGACCCAACGCAGACATTAATAAATAAATAATATATTTTTAAAAAGAGAGAGAACACTTAGATTTGGAGGAACCCTAAAAAGGGAAAGGGGGCAGCCCTGATTACTCAGAGCATTGGTTCAACCTGGTTCCATGCCTGCATATTTGGGGTGCAGAATGATTCCCCACCATTGCTGCACCAAGAGGGTGAGAGATCCACGGTTCGCAGGGGACCCAGCAGCAAAATCGGCGCCCTTTGTCTTTCTGCAGATGTCGAAGAGTGACAACCTTGGGGAGAAGATGAAGGAATTCATGCAGAAGTATGACAAGAACGCAGATGGGAAAATCGAGATGGCAGAGGTGAGTCCTAGTATCCTGCTAAGAGCTACACGGGAAGGGCCATCGGTTGCCTGTGCCTCTCCCACGCACAGGAGTCCTTCTAGGGATCCAAGTGAGGTGGTGGTCTTGAAGCCCCACCACCCCTCCCAGCACTTAGGCTGATGAAAGAGAACAGATGGAGCTTTTCCTTTGACTCACAAGGAACGAGGAAGCAACACACATTGGCCTAAGACAGGGATGAAGACTTTTAATGCTCTCAGGGTCCAACGGGTACTATAAATGTGTGATGAGCTCAGTTTAAGACAGAAGAGAGGGTGAAGTTTGCAGAACAGGAGAGTTCATGCCCCACCTAAAGGCATCCAAAGGTGTGTGTGTGTATATAATTTATATATGTTGCATGTATAATTTATATATATTAATATATACACACACATACATTCATACGTGTGTATTGATGTGCATAGATATATACATATTGTTAAAAGATAAACTGAGGCAAGTTAAAAATTTTAAGAGTTTATTGGAGCAAAAATCAATTCAAATGGGCCAGCGCCGAACCTAAAATAGTTAGGAACACTCTACCAATGGGAGCTACGGGAAAGACGTGTATATGGAAGAGCCAGTTACAAAGCAAGGAAGTTGTTTGGTTGGGCGCATCTTTCAGGAAAGCCTAGTTGGCTGCTTTGGCTGTGTGTTTAGACTTTGGTTTGCTAACGTAGGCTACGAAGGCATTAAGGCTACCTCAGTCTAATGGCCTCCTTGTGTAACAATTTATATATACACACATACACTTATACAGACACATCTACATGTGCCTGTGTGTGCAGGCCTAACCAGACACCTCTGGAAATCAGTCTGCAACCCATGCTCAAGTGGTCCAGAATGATGACAGCAGCACATAAAGGAGGGCAGAACTCCTCCTGGGGTGAATTGGTTGCCATGGTGCCTTAGGTCAGCGCCCTGGAAGGAGAGACTGAGACAGAGATTCGTGGGTAGGATTTCAAGAGAAGGGAGGAGAGAGCAACAGGAAAGGGCAGGGCAAGAAGCTAAGCAAGCGCGTGGTCTCAGCTGGAGCCTCGTCTTGGCCTGATCTCATGGGGGGCTCTGGAGTGTGGATTGCGTCACGGGGTTGGCCCCACTCAAATGGGCTTAAACCAGGGGTTGGCAGGCTTTTTCTGTAAAGTTCCAGACTATGGTCAGGGTTTGCAAGCTGTAAACTCTGCCTTCAACAACTCTGCCCTGTGGCACAGAACCACCACAAACAGTATGTAAACGAAAGGGCCCTGCCATGTTCCAATACAAGTTTATTTACAGAAACAGGCATTGAGCCAGATTTGGCTCATGGGCCATAACATACTGACTCTTAGCTTAAACTATGAGAGGCTCCTAATGAGAAAGGCCATGAGAAGGACTGACTCCTGGTGAAGGAGACAAGGTCTCCAGCCCTGCTTCTCGGCAGTTCTCTTGGTTCTGTTCTCCACCCCTAAAACAGATTCATCCTCAGGCTGGTAGCAAGCTGGCTAGAGCAGTTCCAGGCATCACATCCAGATGCAGAAGGGGCCCATCTCATTTGGTCCCTGATAAGAATAAGGAAACCTTTCCCAGGGGTACCCGCAGTAGACCGCCCCTCACATTTCACTGGCCAGGAGTAGGTCACATGTCTAGCCATAAGCCAATCACTGGCCAGGGAAATGGGATTATCACATCTAGCTGAGACTAATCGGGATTTGCCTGTGACCCAAGCATGCTGGGAGCAGAGAAGAGGGGAAGGCCATTGGGGGGGGAGGGGGGCAGCCAACAGTGTTTGCGGCACAAGAGTACTTGCAGTTTTTTAAAAATCGGATTTGTTGTGGTATAATTTACATATAACAAGCAGTACTGATTTGAAGTGTAAAATTCCATGAGTTTAGACAGTTGTATACAGCCATGTGGTCACCACCACAATCAAAATACGGCATCTCCTTCACCCCCAAAATGTTCCTCTGTCTGGTCAGGCCCTCCTGCACTCAGATTAGTTTGCATTTTCTAGAATTATATATGTGGAACCATCTAGTAAGTATTGAGTCTGGATACTCGCGTTTTAAAGTGGCACCACTTTCTGTCCCTCCAGCTGCTCATACCTGAAGGTTTGGGGGTGACCCAGAAGCGCTTCTCAGAACACCCTTCTTCCCCTTTGAAGGGCTGTCAGCCCCTGTTCTCAAGAAAGGAAGCAAAATGGAGCAAAATGTGACTCCCATGCTGCCTTGCCACTGGCTGGTTTCCATCCTTCCTGCATGAAAGTCTGTTTGCTTCCTGGCAGGGCTCTCCGTAATGTTACTGTCGCTCTCTGATCCCCACAGCTGGCGCAGATCTTGCCGACCGAGGAGAACTTCCTTCTGTGCTTCAGGCAGCATGTGGGCTCCAGCACCGAGTTTATGGAGGTGAGACCAAGGCGCTGCCTTCTCTTTTGTACATCGGGGCCTGCCTTTCTCTCGTGTTCAGAGCCAGGCCCACCCAATGCCTGGGAATGGTCCCTGGAAGACACTAAACCCCTTTTGAGTAGCTCAACTACTCAAAATGTGGTCCATGGACCAGGAGCATCAATGTCGCCACCACCTGGGTGTTTGTTAGAAACACAGAGTCCTGGGCTTCCCTGGTGGCGCAGTGGTTGAGAGTCCGCCTGCCGAGGCAGGGGACACGGGTTCGTGCCCCGGTCCGGGAAGATCCCACATGCCGCGGAGTGGCTGGCCCCGTGAGCCATGGCCGCTGAGCCTGCGCGTCCGGAGTCTGTGCTCCGCAGTGGGAGAGGCCACAATAGTGAGAGGCCCGCGTACCGCAAAAAAAAAAAAAAAAAAAGAAATGCAGAGTCCCTGACCCACTGAATCAGAATCTACATTTTAGCAAGATCCCCAGGTGACGTGTGTGCACGTTAAAGTGTGGGGAATAAGGTGAGAGGTAAGCTTGGGTAAAGTACCTTTAGAAAATAATGTGTACACACTACTTCCCATTTGGGTATTTGCCATAGATATTTGCATATTACAAGCTCTGAGAAATCCTGCAGTAAAGAGACCTGTTTCACTTGGTTTGCCTCCAGAATCTTTCATAGTTCCTTCTCACTCAATAGCATTAGTGTTCCTGGAATTCAGAGTTCCAAGGAGCATTCTTGAGAAGGATGGATTTAGGTACCATTCTAAAACTGGAAAAGCCCAGTGAGAATTCCAGTTTCCAGTATCTTCCAGGTTTGGTGTTTGACTGTGGTCTGGGCTTCACTGTCCATCTTTAAAATAGATGTTGCCATCTTTGCAGTAGCAATTCTTTGAGATCCTCATGGGAAATAGGACATCCAAACTCAAGTGTCTTTTGAGTAATATGCAATTGACAGATTGAACCATGTGAAATTGCTCATATTTAACCATTCTTTATTTACAAAAATTGGAAATTCCATGCGGTTTAACCAAATATATTACTAATCCTGATGTCTGGCGAACTACCAGTTATTTTTGCTATTTTTCTGGGGCTCTGCACCCTAGCCATTCAATGTATGTGTCCCTCAAGGTGAAATTCAACCCATACCACCCACACACACATGCACACACAGTGCCTGCTGTGATAAATAATGACTAGCCTTCAACACAACTCCAGTCGCCATTTGTCATGTTAAATCCATTTCTAGCCACCGGTAATCCCCTGTCCCTGATTCACTGCTTAAACATGACTGGAGAGCTAGTCCAGAAACACACATGGCAGTGAGTTCCCCATATAGATAGAAAGTCAGTTAGAAATAATGGATTCTTAGGGCAGAAGACTCATTTTTTTAAGTGGTAGCTTGCCTAAGCATCAGATATGGATTTAATTTTATTGTGCTTTAAAGGATTTTCTCCAGTTTTTTCACGATGGCAAAATTCCATAAGCTGGTCATTGACAGGCTGGATTCTGTTCTTAGTTCCCCCCTTGCCTGTCTAGGAGGAAAAGTCCGCCTATACATAGAACTTGTCAGGGTGCTGCTTTTGTGAGTGTCTGTTTTTCTGTCTGTAGAAAAGGGAGCGTTTATACTTGATTACTCCTTTCCTGATAGGGAGGCGGCCAGAGATTGGCCTCCCTTCCACCTATGATCAGGAGAATGGGGATGACAGCTTGCAGGGGGCAGAGATGCTTAAAGAGGAGGGGAAGGAAACCCTCTCTCTCTAAATCATCAGTGGTTTCTCTCTGTGTAGTTGACATGGTTCCATATTTTACCTGCCTTTATCCTTTAAGCCCCAGCATAACTACTGAGCCAACACCACCCCCATCCCACAGGTTTCCTGGGACCCCATCATCCTACAGGACCATCCCCTCCTGGGGTTGTCCATTCATTCCATCATTATCAGCTGGAAACATGAAATGGCCCCTCTGTAGCCCTGAAAGGTTTGTGCTGCCAGATGCTTCCATCCCACTGCTCATCCCAACATTTTAATTTCTAACGTAAGTGACACCTCATGATTTCTTTGAGATTTCACAAAGCCCAGGTTTCTTGAACTCTTTTCCTTGAATGGGAAGAGAATCATGACCATACTTTGTGATGGCTGAGCACAAAGTATGGGATGGAAAGAAAAGTCCAGCGTGAGAGCATGGAGCTGGGGGTGGATCCAGGGAGGGAGGGAGGGAGGTCAGAACTGCTAGGATGATCTCACTCCGAAAGCAGCTGGCTGCTTTGCTTTCTGGGAGGACTGGGGTCCCTTCAGGTTATCCTCCCCTGAGGCAATTTAGGGGCTGTCTGCCTTTTTCTCCCAGTCAAGACTCAACCTAGATGAACTAAATTCCTATACACTAAAGGCATGCAGGTGGTTGGTGACGTCATATTTGAAAATCTGCACATATTTCTTTGTGCTTACTCGAGGGCGGGCTTTCAGAGCGTGGGAAGGGATATTTTGATGGAGCCGGGCATTTTCTTTCCCCAAAGAAAGAACTCTCCCCTAATCAAAAATCATTTACCCAAGTTGTACGTAGAATAAATCTACGTTTTTATCGGGACTTGCTCATATCTCATAACTTTTTAAAAAATCAGGATCAAATTTTTTGAGCCACTACTATACCATGAGAATTACACAGCCTAGTTTGCTGGTATGGAAGAAAGATCCTAAAATATCTATACATTCTCACACTCCTCACAATAAAAGGGGGACATGCCATCAACAGACGAATGTGTGGTACGTATATATAACGAAATATTACTCAGCCATAAAGGAGGAATGAAATAATGCCATTTGCAGCTACATGGATGGAGCTAGAGATTATCATACTAAGTCAGAAAGAGAAAGACAAATACCATATGATATCACTGATATGTGGAATCTAAAATATGACACAAATGAACTTATCTACGAAATAGAAATGGATTCACAGATACAGGGAACAGACTTGTGGCTGCCAAGGGGGAGGTGGGGTGGGGGAAGGATGGATTGGAAGTTTGGGACTAGCAGATGCAAACTATTATATATAGAATGGATAAACAACAAGGTCCTGCTGTATAGCACAGGGAACTATATTCAATATCCTGTGATAAACCATAATGGAAACAATATATATATATGCGCACGCGTGTGTGTGTGTGTGTGTGTATATATATATATATATATATATTTCTGAATCACTTTGCTGTACACCAGAAACTAACACAACATTGTAAATCAACCACAATAAAAACTTCTTTTAAAGTGGGGGACATGATGTGGAGAAGTTGAGGAGACAGGAGATCAAATTTGGGAAAAGAATTAGCGCCTGCTGACTTTCAGAAAATCAAGAGTTGCTGGTGTCTAGCTGTGCTGTTTGGAGCTGAGGGAGAAGGAAATAAAAATCAAGGGAAGAAAACTTGGAAGAAAATCTAAGAACTGTGATCAGGCAGCAAAATGGACCAAGGATTAGGGAAACAGGGTTCTCTGGGCCGTTTGTCACAGATACACCCACTCTCATTCCCCACCATGGTATTCCCGCCTCCCCACAAGATAGACTGGGTTAAACACTGGGGTTTCAGGACAGCTGCATTCAGGACCAGATTTTTTCAGGACCACTGTTATTAGTTAACTATCGCTGTGTGACAAATTACCCCCCAAAATTTACCAGCCTAAGGCAACGAACATTTATTATCTCTCAGTTTCTGTGGTTGGAAATTTGGTAACAGCTCAGCCAAGTGGCTCTGGTTCAGAGTCAAGATGTCAGCTGGGCTGCAGTCATCTGAAGGCTTGACTGGAGCTGGAAGATGTACTTTCAAGGTGGTGCACTCACGTGGCTGTTGGCAGGGGGCCTCAGTTTCTCACTACACGAGCCTTTCTATAGGGCTGCTTGAGTGTCCTTACGACGTGGCACCTGGCTTCCTCCAGAGTGAGTGATCAAAGAGGCAGAACAAGAAGGAAGCCTCAATGTCTTTATGACCTAGGCTTGGAAGCCACACACTGCCATATCTGCCGTGTTCTATTCATTAGAAGTCAGTCACTAAGTTCAGTCCACATTCAAGGAGAGGGAAACTAGGGAGGTGAAGAATTGGTGGACATTTTTAAACCATTCCAACTGTTTTTCCTTGTTTCTCCTGTGTGATGTCTGCTCCTGCTCAGATGGCCAGAACAGAGAGGAAGGAGGTGGTCAGACCCATATCACCTGCTGAAGCTCTGCTTCTCTTTGATCCCCCAGATGCTGTGGTCAGCAGGCAGTTCTCTGGTCCCTCACAGGGACCCAGTGCATGTACTGAATAACTGGGACTCAGATCAGAGCCCAGAACCAGTATGGAGCAAGATCCAGTGATGGACCGATTGTCTAGGCCTAGATCACATGCCTCCCTCTGGAGATGGATCAGCCCCTCCGGAACCATGTGGACTGAGCATGAGAGAGGGGTGGTTTCCTAAAAAAAAATGGGGCGATGTTTTTTATCAGAAAGATGGGGGAGTGGCCTTGGGATAGTCTAAACAAACTGATTCCACTACCAATTCTGTTCCACCTTCAGACGTGGCAGCCACATGCATCGTGGTGGAGGTGTTGAGGACGCAGTACAATGAGGAGTAACCAAAGCCTGCTTCTGCCCCTTCCGGAGGGTTCCTACCCTTGCTCCCAACTCCCACACGGAGAATGAGAAGCTTCCAGAACAGTAAAAGGACACCCAATATACCCACAGCAAAAATGGGATCCAACAGATCATAGTGCTGGCCCTGGTAAAAATCTGCCTGGTTAACACCTTAGAAAACCATAACCCTGGTTACAAGATGACCCTGAAGCCAGTTACAGTAAGGAGACCTTGTCCCAGCAGGGTTGTTTTCTTCTCTGTGACCTTGGCCAAGACACCTTCCCTTATCTCTTCAACTGCGACATGGAAGGGACTGGTCTAGACCATCTCCATGTCCCCATCTCATTGTAATATTCTTGAATATCAAGACCCGGCCTGGCCCGTTAAAGGAAGATGGAGAGAAGCTTATAGGTGTGGATAAATCTTTGTGAATAGGTTGACATTCTCATTGCAGGCTTGGCGGAAGTATGACACAGACAGAAGCGGCTACATTGAAGCCAACGAACTCAAGGTAAGATGAGCCTTGGAGAGGGCATGGAGGGCGCAGAGAATGGGCCTGAGACCAAAGTGGTGGTGGGTTTAAGGAACCTGGGGAGGGAGGAGAGGGTGAGTGAGGAATGTAGGTGTGTGGTCTGCTTCGGGATACTCAGGCCCGGCTCTGAATGGTTAGACATGTTCAGCCGTGTGAAATCAGCAACACAGAGCTGTAGGAGTTCAACCAGTTCACATTCCTCTGCACGTCAGTGCCCAGGACAGGCATTCCAGCAGTCTGGCCTCCTCGCTTGCACGTCTACCCCTAAACTCCTCTGGACCCAAGGAGTCCCAGGCACTGCTTAGCATGTGTCCTGGGCTCTCTGAGGAGCCAGAGCCAGTTTCTACTGCCTGGCCTATGGGGTGAGGTTGCATCCAGCAGCTCCCTCCCCCTTCAGGGTTACTCCACAAGCATTAAGGGGTGAGGGAATTGTGAGGGCTGCAAGCTACGCAAATGATGTGCCCCGGAAAACAGTGTTGAGTGACCGTCTGAAGGAGCAGGTGAGTCAGGGACAGACAGCCTGAACTGGGAGCTCTGAAGAGGACTTTGGTATTCCAGGGATTCCTGTCTGACCTGCTGAAGAAGGCGAACCGACCATATGATGAACCTAAGCTCCAAGAGTACACCCAAACCATAGTGAGTGGCTGGAAGTATCCCTCCTCCCCAGGGGTGCAGGACACGGGCCCCAAATCGGTGGGATTCGGGGTTTGTGGGGTCGCTAGTTGGCTGATTCTTCAGGTCCAGGAGAGGTGACTCCCAGTGGCAGCCAGCAAGAGGGATGCTAGTTCATGGGCCCTGCACCCTCTCTCTTGAGGTCCCCACTCAGCCAGATGCTCCTGGGACAGTGTAAGATGGGAGCATCTGTTTCCATGACAGCCTCCACAGCTCCAGGAGAGGATAAAATTGGAGAGGGTGGGCCTTCGGTGCTGGTCTGCTGTCTTCTGCGGCCCTGTCCCTGAGAAAGGGGGAGGGGAGCCATGACCAAGTCCCTGCTGTCTCCCCAGTGACCGATTCAGCCCATGCTGGTCCCTGCCACCAGGTGACCTCAGAGGACGCATGCGCATACTCCCTCATCCTCCTTCCTCTCCAGTACAGGGGATGGCAGGCCAAGGTCCGACATGAGAGAAAGTCAAAGCAAATAACCCAGGCACCACTTTCTGTCCCCAACAGCTACGGATGTTTGACTTGAACGGGGACGGCAAACTGGGCCTCTCGGAGATGTCCCGGTAAGTGCCTGCCCTCACTCACCCCAGCATCACTTTTCACAAGATCCCTGCAGATCATCCCTGTGCTACCATCCCTATCGCCAAGATCAATCAGTGGGGAAGGTGACAGGTCAGGTGTCCTGAAGCACAAATCAAAGTTAGGTCAAATCATGATCATCATCACCTCAACGTTCCGTCTCCCTCTTTTTAGAACTTTCCACTGACACCTGATTATTAAGTGCTCAGAGATCGTTTCCATAACTACAGATGCTCCTTCTGCATCCCCTCCCCCCAGGTCCGAGTTGTTCTTGCTTCTGCTCTGTCTCCTAATCGCTGCTCTAACATTCTCTTTCCAGACTCTTGCCTGTACAGGAAAACTTCCTGCTTAAATTTCAGGTAAAATAGCCTCTTTGCTTTTCTTCAATTCCTCCTCCCTTCCCCTCACCCCTGAGCTCACCCTTCCTCAGCACACGTGCACGCACACACACACACACACACACACACACACACACACACACACACTCACTCTCTGCAGGGCTTTGGCTTCTGTCTTTAATACCTTGGGCTTTCCAGGGCATGAAGTTGACCTCGGAGGAGTTCAACGCAATCTTCACATTTTACGACAAGGTAAGACAGAGGACGGTGTGGATGGAAAAGCAGGAGGCCCGTTCCAGCCCCCCCTCCCCCCACCCCACCAGAATGGCTCGCCTTGGTCCTTAGGCGTAAACGAGCTGTCGGACAATCTGAGCCATGCAGTTTCTTCCTGTCCCTTTGGATTCCCTGCAGCATCTTCTGCTGTGTGAGAAGATAAATGTCCTTCAGTGTGTGGCCTGTGGGACCCAAGGTTTTGGTTCCTTAAAAGTATAGGAGAGAATAGCTCATGGAAGAGGGTTATGCCTGGAACTAGGGTGTGATTACATTGTTGGTACCCAAAGAGAGGAGGTGCTCAGTACTGCTCCCCTGGTGCCAGGTCATAATCTTGCTGTCTTCCTAGGAAGTGGGGAGTGAGAGGCCCTCCGTACCAATGTCGCCCCTCCCTTAGCTGCCCCTGTGTAGGTGACTCCAATGGTTTTCCTTGGGGGTAAACTTTAAATAGCCTGTGTTCATCCTGACATCTTGTTGTGGGATTCGACACCCAGGGAGTTAGCAAAATGCTTCTTGAACCTCACTTACAATTTCAGTGCAAATGAAAAACACCAGAAGGGAAGGTTACCAACAGTTTTCCCTGGACCCTCCCTTTCCTGCAGTGACTGGTAAAGTCAGAAGTGACACGTTATTTGGGCACCTCTTTTGCTCAGAGTAAAGACCGTTAGCAAAGCTAGACTGTGGTCGGGGGTCATGGGGCCTGAGTTCTGAGGCTCTGTGCTGACCCTCTGCTCCCCGCCAGGATGGAAGTGGCTACATTGATGAGAATGAGCTGGACGCCCTCCTGAAGGATTTGTATGAGAAAAACAAGAAGGTGAGTGGCTGAGCCCGGAGGTGGGGTGCTGTCCTGGAGGCGGGATGGGGGTGGGAAGGAAGGCCGAGGAGTGCGTTTTGCTCCTCTCTGATCACCGCCTAACAAGGCAACGGCAGTTTTTTGGTTTGGTTTTCTTCTGGTTGAATTGACTGATTTTTTTTTTTAATACACATAAAAAAGTTTGCCATCTTAACCATTTTTAAGTACAGTTCAGTGGCATTAACTACATTCACGATGTTGTGCAACTGTCACCACCATCCAGCACTCTTTTTCATCTTTCCAGACTGAAACTCTGTAGCCATTGCTGCCTGCCCCCGGCCACTGGCACTCATCATTCTACTTTCTCTGTGCATCTCACTGCTCTAGATACTTCATATAAGTGAGATCATACAGTATTTATCTTTCTGTGTCTGGCTCATTTCACTCAGCGTAACCGTCTTCAAGGTTCATCCATGTTGTAGCACATGTCGGAAATTCCTTCCTTTTTAAGGCTCAGTAACATTCCGTGGTGTGTCTATCCCACATTTTATCTGTCCATTCACAGGCAGACACTTGGGTTTCTTCTGCCTGCTGGCTGATGGAAATAACGCAGCTATGAGGCCATGGCAGTTTTGATGTGGCCCAGTTCTTGGAAGTGTCAGCCACATGGCCAACAAAAAAGACTTTTTTACAGGAACCGGGAGATGAGTCTTGGCGGCATTTTCCTCCACCTCCTGCAAAATGTCTTTCTCTGAGAAAATGGTTTTGCTGCTTTCTTTAATTAGATGAGGAACGCTCTATAATTCCTTGCGTTGTCTAACTGCCTGGGCGGTCCGGCTAGAGCTAAATATAATGCTCAATTTCAGGGCAAAAAATTCATCACAGCCTCTGAGTCTATCTGTCTCCCTTTCCAACTGCCTTCCGACTTCTTTATCCTGAATATCATCCTTCATTTCTTTCACCCTAAATTTATTTTTTTGCTTTACACTACCTACAATTGCTTTTTGAAAGAGGCAGAAAACAAATTATAAGCAAATACTTCCTAGGAAGAAAGGAAGTACTCACCAAGTGTTTGAACTCAGCAGACGTTTTCCTGGCACCAAACTCTAGGAGAAAATTATTTGTGCATCCTTATGTGTCCAAGGAATGTTGCACATCGTAATGGAAAATATCTTTAACTGTAATTGTATTAATGAGGCATGATTTTTCTCCATATCACCCTGCTTTATGCCTGAGGCTGATGGGCCTTGAAGGCAGGCATTAAATCTTGGGAGAGACCCGAATTTCCTGGTCATCACCTAACTAGGCTCTTTCTTGATTACCACAAAAGACAACTCATATGGCTACACAGCTTGACTCGAGATGTGGAAACAAAAAAGAGTCAGGGGTTGGGGCTAGGAAACAACGCTGAAGATTAGAGAACAAGGATATTAATAAAATTGTTTACCCGGGAGCCTTCCACCTGTACTAAGCTCCAGATTTAGCACATGGGGATTGAGTGAATGAATCAGTAGAGAGAGCTGCCTGCTTGTAAATAACAGCCCCTGAGATGGGAGGGGAATGGCCATTTTTAGGTGAGCCCACATGGCAGATGCATATGCCTTTTTTTTTTAATAAATTTATTTTTTATTTATTTATTTTTGGCTGTGTTGGGTCTTCGTTGCTGCATGCAGGCTTTCTCTAGTTGCGGCGAGCGGGGGCTACTCTTCATTGCCGCGTGCAGGCTTCTCATTGCGATGGCTTCTCTTGTTGCAGAGCACAGGATCTAGGCGCGCAGGCTTCAGTAGTTGTGGCACGCGGGCTCAGTAGTTGTGGCTCGCAGGCTCTAGAGCGCAGGCTCAGTAGTTGTGGCGCACGGGCTTCGTTGCTCCGTGGCATGTGCGATCTTCCCAGACCAGGGCTCAAACCCGTGTCCCCTGCATTGGCAGGTGGATTCTTTACCACTGTGCCACCAGGGAAGTCCGTGTATGCCATCTTGATGGTGCCTTCACGGACAGTGATTCGGTTTCTGAGCAGATTTACGTTTGAGGCTCCTGAGGGACAGGCTGATGGGCTCAAACTTCGACATTTCCTAGCAGTCCTAAGACAGTTGCAACTTGCTAAAGCCATCCTCAGCTTCAAGCAATACTTCTAGACACAGAAAATAAGCAGCCCCCTCTGTCCATTCTGCTAAAACTCTTGATGCCGCACTGAACTGGAGGGTTTTGTCAAGCTCAGGCTTGATATATGGGGTCACTTCCTTAGCTCCTAATTGAGTGGTAGGTCGCTCAGGCACACCCTGGTGTTATGGACTAGGTGACATTTTTTCCAGGAACTTCACAACTTTAGTGAAGATGCCCCTCAAAGCTAGAGATGCCTGCAAAGTGCCTTGGGGCTGGGTGGTGGCACAAACCCAGGAATCAGTAACGTGAGGGGATGTCACCAAACGATGCAATAAAAGACTGACCTTGGAGCACTGAGGGCAGGTGAGCCACGTGAAGAATTACTCAGGGGACCAAGACTCCTTATGGCTGGAGAGTTGGTCCCATCCTTTAGCCAATACCTTAGTCTTTACACCTCACTTTTCTCATTAGCTGAATGGAGATAATGACCCATCAGCCTGGAAGGGGAACTATTTAAAAAAAAAAAAAAAAAAAAAAGATCTGCCGACGTCTTCCATACAAAAGGAGGAGGAAGAGGAAGGAGGAGGGAAAGAAAAAGACGGTTGTTTAGTGAGTTTCCAACGTTGATGATGACTTTGCTCTATTTCAGAACTTTCGGCTATTTCCATCCAAGGCAACACAAGGCATGTGGGCTGTTGGTGTGCTGTACATGTTGGTCTCCATTTTGTATGAGACTCTGGGCATGTGTCTGTGGGTCACCTGTCTTAGTGCCCCTCAAGGCCACAAGGAGCCAGTGAACAAGCTGTAGGCTGGTAGGCTTGCCGCTGGAGGAGAAAGGAGTTAGAATCCCTTGTTGCGCTGGGTGAGGCTTTTAGGGAAGCATGATCCAAGGGGCCTGAAGACGAAACTGGGGAGCGCCCCTGGCATTCTCCTCCTCACCTGCAGGGACCCAGCAGCTTGAGTAAAGGGAGGCTCACTGAGGTAGAGGAATTTAGAGAAGCTGTGCACAGATAATGACTGTCACCACAGCTACTGTTTGGAGAGCACGCTGTGTGTCAGGTACTGTGCTAAGTATTGTTTACATTCATTTCCTCACGGAATCATCATAACACCTCAATGAGGCAGGCTCGTTACTGTACCCATTTTACAGATGAGGCAGCTGAGACTTAGCAAAGGTTGAATACTTTCCCCAAAGCAATGCAGCCACTAAGTGAAAGGGAGAGTGTTTTTCATCCAGGGCTTTCTGACTCCCAAGGCCCATGCTTTGTGTGCCTCTAAGCTACTTGCACTGAGATGGGATAAGGGAAAGGTTCTGGCTGAATGAACAGCTGGGCCGTGTAGGTGGGGCCGTCCGCTGAGCCTCTTACCCTCTCCCTCTCTGTCTCCTAGGAAATGAACATCCAACAGCTCACCAGCTACAAAAAGAGCGTCATGTCCTTGGCCGAGGCGGGGAGGCTCTACCGCAAGGACCTGGAGATTGTCCTCTGCAGTGAGCCACCCATGTAAAAGGGGGGATGGGGGCTGCTTCTCCACCTCCCCTCAAACCTGCCCCTGCTGCCCTGCCACTTCCACCCAGACCCGGAGATCCTGAGCATCCCTCCCACTGCCCCTGCCATCTGCACACACCCCAGCCTGCAGAGCAGGAAAGAAGAGACGGAGAAGGGGCTGCTGACGGGCCCCCTGGGGCCCCCTCCAACCCAACCCTGGATGACCAGTCACAGCGCTCTGCATGCAGAGGGGCACCAACCGCACAGAAGGTGGGCAGGGGCACAGGTGGGGAGTCCCTCCTTCTCTTCGCTGTGATGCATGAGCTCATTCGCTGTATGATTTAGGCTTCTATGTCCAACAGAGTGCACCCTCCCCTCTGCCTCTCCCCCATGCCACCAGCCACCCCGAACCCCCGGGTTCCATGCCCCGCCTCGCTAGTGGTGTAGCTGTCTTCTCAGAGCTCCTTGTTCGTGGCGGGCACCGGCCCTGTCCTTTACTCAGCGTGCTCCCTTTCCCTTTGGGTTTCTTGTTTACCAAAGAAGAGTTTACAGACAATAAAAAGGAAATGTTCTCCTGTGGAAGCTCTCCCAGTTCTGGCTGAGTGGTCAACTTTCTCTCTGCCGCTAGTCCCTGACAAAGAGAGAGCCTGTCCTCGAGTGAGTGGGGAGAGTGAGGGGACCACCCAACTGGGGCATAACCGCTAGAAGCAAGGGTGTGGGACCCCGGGACGCTGTACTTTCCCTTGCCACTCACTGCCTTCTCTCCATCAGCCTGTCACTTCTCTGCTCCATGTTTGTTTCCACGTTTCTGAAATCATAACAGCAGTTATCAGTTCATTGAAAGTTTACTAAATGCCAGGTATTATGCAAAACAGTTTGCCTGCCGTATCTCTCTTAGTCCCTTGAGAGGGGTGCTGTGATTGTCTCCAGCGTACAGATGAGGAAACTCAAGATTAAAGAGGTCAAGTAACGAGCCCCATGTCTTAGGGCCAGTAGGCGGCGCAAAGCCAGGGTATGAATCCCGAGGATTGGATCCACTTTTTTTTTTTTAATTGGCCGCACCGCACGGCTCGCAGGACCTTAGTTCCTTGACTGGGGATTGAACCCGAGCCCCCTGCAGTGGAAGCTCGGAGTTCTAACCACTGGACCGCCAGGGAATTCCCTGGATCCACATTCTTTACAGTAGGGCTACCAATGGCCTGTGGCAACAGTGGGACGAGGTGATCTCCACCCAGCAGGGGGGACCTCCACCCAGGAGTTCCAGGCACCACGAACTTAACTTCTCCCCCTCGAAATGCAATTTGCCCCACAGCCACATATCAGATGCCCCTTGGTATAGGGCCAGCATGGCCTTTGGGTGCACAGAACTCTTTGGGATCCTAGAACAGAGAGATACCTGATTTTTTTTTAATGCTATCAGATACTGACTGTTTTGACATTACCTCATTTAACGTCGCAACAATCCTTGCGATGGATACGATTTTCAGATGAAGAAACTAAAGCTCAAAGACGTTAAGTCACTTTGGAAGTGTCCATTCAATAACCAGGAGCTCACCTGGAGCAACAGAACCCTGTGGGTCGAATCTACGCCTCCTTTCTTTCCCAGCCACGCCCCTTTCTGAGAGAGCCTGTCCTGTTCACCCCCTGGATGCTGCAGCCGGCGAGCCACCTGACCTCTGTCTGCCTGCCCACAGCTGACGGGGCCGAGAGTGGACATCTGGTCCAGGCGGGGCCCCTAAGAGTCTCCTGGAATCTGAGGTTGAGAGCCAGGGCTGTCAGGCAGAATGTGTGGCATTGAAGCTGGGTGGTGATACAGCTTTGGGGGCGAGAGGTGGCACGACAGCGATCCAAAACCAAGCCCGAAGTGATGCTGAGAAGAGTAGGAACCAAGAGCCCGGGAGAGTCAGAGAGTAGTGGAGAGAAGATGCAGAGAAAAACACAGGAAAGAAGGAAGGGAGGAAGGACAGAGACTGAGAGAGAGAGAAAGAGACAGAAACAGAGTGAGGGGAAGGGGAACCACCCACCAGCTCCCACGAGGCCCTGTTGCACTGCCTAATACCGATTTCCCTGCCACCCCTATGCATCCTACCAGGGGATCTCCTGTCCACTAAGCGCAGCCCCCGACCCTATCATCCCTAGGTGTCCTCGGCCAGCATCCCCCAGGACGAGGCGCTGTAGCCCAGTCTATAGCTTCACACCTGCCCTCCCGACACACACTGCTCTGCCTGGGCTTCCCCTCAAAGCCCCCGAGGCAAGATGGGGTGGAGCGGTTGCCACAGCCTGGGATCCATGCAGGGGCAGAGGTGGGTCCTTTTCTACCTGGTTGCAACTCCGGGACCCAGATTTGCTGGAAAGGGAAAGGGCCTGGGAGCCCTTTCTCCCAGGCACAATCTCTATTCAGCAGAAGGGGAAACTCATGCCGTCAGGGACACCTGGTCTTTCAGAAGCCCCTTTAGTTCATTGTGAATGCAGGTATCTGTCTATTGAGACAAAGGGAGAGGGGAGGGTGATGCTAAGACCATCACAGTGCCTTGCCGTCCTCAGGGCTGTGCTGACTCTCTCCTGTGTTAGGAGCCCACGCCAGGGGAACAGGGGCTGGGGTGACAGGGAGCGTGGGGTGGCATCTGGGATTCATTTCACCCTTTTCTTTCTCTCTTGTGGACACCAGACTTTGTTGCTGCCTGACTCACAGGTGCGTTAGGAGCTGGTGAGCTCTAAACACAACCCTTCAGCGGAAGATCCTAGCCCAGCTCCATGCCCTTGAGTGGAATTTCCCATTCCACAAGAGCCTTGGGACCTGAGACCAAAGTCCAAAATAGAGCAGTCCCATGCAGACGCAGAGATTTCAAACTTAAAGGCAACTGTCTCCCGGGTACATTCTCCATTCACAAAATTCCCTTTGGAAAGATTACCGAAAGCCAGGCACAAACCCATCTAACTCTGTATTTTGGAGGGGGACACCTGTCTTCCACCCTAGCCTCCCAGGACCACCCCAGGAACGGCCCCACCCCTGTGAGATCCAGCACCTTTCTCTTGTCTTGAGTTTCTCCAGGCAACTCTATCAACAGCCTCACCTTCTAACACAAAGGCCAGCAGAAACAGGCTATGAAGAAAAAGGAAAATGCCCAGGAACACCAAGTCCAGTTAGGAAGTCCCGAGGAAGAGAGCAGTGTCACACAGCTAACTCGATTAGCTGGAATTAGTTGCATCTCAGGGCCGAGAGAGCAGGCTGGTCAAATCCACAAGGTGCCAGGTCACTGGGAAGAACCCAAAATGGTTTGGACCACTGCAGTTCTTTCCCCGAGCAAACTGTCAATAATGTAATTTTCCTGACAACTACTCTCTACCACAGGCTGCATGGGGAGACGGAAGGAAGACAAAGACATAGGGGATAGGCTCGGTGGCACTGAGAGGGCACGGCCCTGACCCTCGGGGAACACATGATCCCACAAGGAGCCTCCCTTTTGTGTATCTGGTGCACCCCTGAACGTGTGGCCCACACGCCCCCTTTGGCAGCAGCAACAAAGGGACTGCCCCTTCCTCTGGGAATCCCTCCCTGGCTTCCCAGTTTGGGTGCCACTCCCATGGGCACCTTCGTTCAATAATAAGTATTTGTTGAGTACCTTCATGGAGCTTATACTCTAAGGTGAAAAAGACAATACATAGATTAAAATGTTCATAAAGTTGTGATACGTGCTCTAAAGTTCAACAAGGGAAAGAGGTAGGAAGAGGGGAGGGAGGCACTATTTTAGATTCTCTGAATAGGTGAAATTCAAGAAGAGATGTGAATGAGGTGAGGGAGTGGACCTTGCTGCCATCTTGGGGAAGGGAGTCCAGATGGAGGAAACAGCCAGTGCAAAGGTCCTGAGGTGGGAGAGTTCCTGGCATGCTCAGAAATGTGGTCACTGGGGCTGGGCAGAATGAGGGAAGGGGGTGAACAGTTGATGGGGCTGGGGAAACAGGTGAGGCCAGGTGGAGGCCACAACAAAAAGGACTTTGGATCTTACTGTGTCAAAGGAAGCCACTGAGGGGGGAGATCATCAGAGAAGTGACATGATTTATTTTCAAGGTCACTCTGGCTCCTGTGTCAACACTAAACTATAGGAGGCAAGGGAGAAAGCAGAGGCGCCAGTTAGGAGGCTGACGCACCAGGGCCACTGAGAAACGCTGATGACTTGGACCAAGGAAGTGGGGGAGGTGACAGCAATAGCAGATTCTGGACCTGTTTCTAGGATTGAATCAAAAGGGCTTGCTAAGGACTAGATATGTGACACGCGAGAAAAACAGGAGTCAAGAAATGACTCCGAGGCTGCTAGCTGGAGCGACTGGGTGCGTGGTAGGTGCCATTAACCGAGACAGGAGAGGAGCAGGTTTGGGGATGGGTCGGGGGGGTAACTGGGATTTGGGACACGCTGCCTGGCATTTGGTGTCTGTCAGGACACCAACGGAAACCAGACTGCACATTCACATTGTGGACCTTCAACAAACATCCATGAGACAGACAGACGCTAGGTGCTGGGGACACAGCAGTGAAGAGGAGAGTCCCTGGCTGCCGAGAACTTAAAGGCTCCTGGGCCTGAGAGATGAGGAAACTAGCAAGTCCGCACGGTAAGTGGTAGGTCAGAAGAAAGCACAGGAAGAGGTCCCTAGATTGGGGGTGGGGGTGAATTCCTTGGTGAGAATGCCTGGCAGTTAAAACGTCAGCGTCCACAGTGGCACCAGAGCCAGAGGAAGCCATGCTCAACGGGGGGGACTGCAAGTCTCTTGAGAGCTGAAGCTCAGAGGGGAGAAGCTCAGAGGGTAAAGCTCAAGGACCAGACAGGACCAGCTTGTGCAAGGCTGGACATCACTCTCTTTTCCCAGGCTGCTTTGCAACTCCTTTCTTCTCCTTCTGGTCCTGGCTCAACCGTCACCTCCTCAGTGAGGCCCACCCTGATTAAACTGCAACCCACTCACCCCCCACCCGATGCCCCATAACCCCTCCCCACCAGGAATGTTTTTCCCCATAGCACATGACGACGTGCCCTGACGTGCGTTCAGATGCTCCCCCAGCTAGAAGGTAGGTCCTCCAGGGCAGTGCTCACACTCTACTGTCCTGCCCACACCTGCCCAACCCACACACCTGGGGGCACCATTCCTTCCAGCCTCCTCCTCACCTGGCACCCCTCAGCTCCCCAGAATAGTGGCCCCAAAGATGTCTGAGCCCTAAATCCTCGGATGTAGCGAATACGTTATTTTCCATGGCAAAGGGGAATTGGGACTGTAGAAGGAATTAAGGTTGCTAGTCAGCTGACTTCAGGGAGACTATCTCAGATTAGCCAGGTGGGCCCAGAGTAATCACAAAGGTCCTTGGATGTGAAAGAGGCAGGCAGAACCCAGAGTCAGAAGGATGCAGTAGGCGGGAAGCGTTTAGAAACTAGGAAAGGCGGGAAAACATTCTCCCTTAGAGCCTGCAGAAGCCCCGCAGGCCTGCCGACACCTCAATTTTAACCCATTTTGGACTTCTGACCTCCAGAGCTGTAAGGTAATAAACTTGTGTCGTTTTAAGCCACCAAGTTTGTGGTAAGTGGCTACAGCAGCCAACAGGAAGTGAATACAAAACAAAACATAAAACAGAGGCCCACCTACTCGGTATTTGTGCTCCTGTCACATTATGAAATATGGGTAAGAATATATCTTCCTGCGAGTGTTTCTGTGAGGAGCCAGCGGATGCTAGTCACACACACGCTTCGCACGGTGCCCGGCACGGGGTCTCACTAACTGGCAGCCGTGAGGATGATGTCTGTTGTGGCCGTAGCGCAGGAGGCTTCCTCCGCTTTCTGCTGTGTGTTCTGTGGCTGCCCCAGGACTCACGGGGACCCAGCTGGTTCCAAATTTGGGAAGTCGCCCACCAGGCGCCCACCTGGTGCACCGCATCCTCCTTCGGGGATGGGAGTCCTCCAAACCTGGCAGACACCCCAAGGGACAGTTCTGTCTGCCAGGGCCCAGGAGCTGACCTCACACACCGGGCCCACGAGGGGGGTCCTAGAAACCACCCAGAAGCCTGGATCAGGGTGCTCGGTCCTCCTTACGCCTGTCCTTTGTTTCCACTCAGAGATCATAGTCAACCGGGAGAACTTGGCCAGACAGCCCCTTTGTTGGTCTCAAGTTCCCCATCTGTAGAATGGGAAGCTTGGAGCGAACGGTGTGCAAGCCTCCTTCAAAATCTTACCCCCTGACATCTCACTGAATAGCGTTTATAAATGGCAAACAAACACATCGAAGACGACTGACATCATCAGCCATTAGGGAAATGCCACTGTGAGATCCCACTGCACACCAGTGTAGACTGAGTATCATTTTTAAATGTCTTACCCCCGCTTACAAAAGCAGAATCTACTAAATTGTTGCGGATGACAGGGAGCTGAAGAAGAAAAAAGGCTTCCTCATAGAGCCAGTAAGCTGAGTGTTAAAACAACATTACCGACAGTTTTAAAAAATAACCACAATGAAATCCCCACATCCCTCCATGCAGTGCTCTGTAATTCCCACATCCCTCCATGCAGTGCTCTGTAATTCATTCTCGTTCCACTGGATCTTGGATTAGCAGTCTGCTTTCATGAAGCCATCTGCTTCTGGACCAAAAAGAGTCCTGGAAATCCTGACTCGATCCACGTTTATAGTCTGAGAGCTGCTTAACTGACGTCAGCTCAGAAGCCTGCACCCAAGAGTGGTTTTCTTTATATAAAGAATGAACGGTTTGAAGCACCTGGTACAGTCTTTTATCACAAGGCTCTAAGACTGTCATTTTAAATTGATGACACACGCCGCACCCTGCAGCTTAGAGCAGAGCCTTCAGGCACACACCAGACTAAACGAAAACATCTCTAAGATGACACAGACTTCATGGCTGTGGTTAATTGATTACTCTAACCAATAAGATCAAAATGGAGGAGAGTAAACTTCTCTCTCAGGCTATCGTACGGAATGATTCCATGAGACTTTAGGTGAGGCTTTCCCGAGGGTAAAAATATATGGGCAGTGAGGCCCTGACAAATCACGAGGAGCTTCCATAAACCACACGATTTCTAAACTACTTACATTAACATTTCATCTGTATAAGCATAACCTCAGGAAGGCCAAAAACGTTCTCTGATCTGACAAGTCTTCTTGTGCAAATCTTGTAAGAGTAACACATCAAACAAACCTAATTCTTTCTGGCACTCTCTTTTGATAAGATGCAAAAACAAATCTTTGTGATTTTCCAGGGCTCCTCTGAGAAATCTCAAAGAACATAGTAGGTGTAAAAGATATCTTGAAAGTTTTCTCTTTTTTTCTATATTTATTAAATTATTTGAAAAGGGAGAATCTAAAGAGTTACCAGAAGGGATATAGACACTTGATTAATATATGATCATGGGTGCCTGAGAATTTAATCCTTCGTTACCCACTTAATTAACAACATTTAAAAGTAAACAGACCCGGGCTTCCCTGGTGGCGCAGTGGTTGAGAGTCCGCCTGCTGATGCAGGGGACACGGGTTCGTGCCCCGGTCTGGGAGGATCCCACATGCCGCGGAGCTGCTGGGCCCGTGAGCCATGGCCGCTGAGGCTGCGCGTCCGGAGCCTGTGCTCCACAGCGGGAGAGGCCACAGCAGTGAGAGGCCCGCGTACCGCAAAAATAAATAAATAAATAAATAAAATAAAAGTAAACAGACCCAAGAGTATTGAAGGCATACATCCACATAAAAATTTGCACACAAATGTTCACAGCAGCATTGTTCATAATAGCCAAAAAGTGGAAACAAACCAAATGCCCATCAACTGATGAATGGATAAATAAAATGTGGTGCATCCATACACTGGAATATTAACCACTCATAAAACGGAGCGAAGTACTGATACATGCTACAACACGGATGAACCCAAAAACATCATACTAAGAAGTTACACAAAAAAGGCCCCATACTGTGCAATTCTATTCACATGAAATGTCCAGAACAGACAAATCCATTGAGACCAAAAGTAGACTAATGGTTGTCAGGGGCTGGGGCAGTGGTTCGGGGGCTGGGGTGGCGGGGTGCGGTATTGAGGAGTGACTGCTAATGCGGACGGGGTTGCATTCTGAAAATGCTCTGGAGGGACTTCCCTGGAGGTCCAGTGGTTAAGACTTCGCCTTCCAGTGCAGGGGGTGCAGGTTGGATCCCTGGTCAGGGAGCTAAGATCGCACATGCCTCGTGGCCAAAAAACCAAAACAAAACAGGAGCAATATTGTAACAAATTCTATAAAGACTTTTTTTTTTTTTGCGGTACGCGGGCCTCTCACTGCTGTGGCCTCTCCCGTTGCAGAGCACAGGCTCCGGACGCGCAGGCTCAGCGGCCATGGCTCACGGGCCCAGCCGCTCCACAGCATGTGGGGTCTTCCGGGACCGGGGCACGAACCCGCGTCCCCTGAATCGACAGGCGGACTCTCAACCACTGCGCCACCAGGAAAGCCCTATAAAGACTTTTTAAAAAATGGTCCACATCGAAAAAAGTCTTTAAAAAAAAAAAAAGAAAATGTTCTGGAATTAGGCAGAATTATATAGTGGTGATAGTGGTGACGGTCGCACAACCTAATAACATACTAAAACCCACTGACCTACACTCTCTACAAAGGTGAATAATATCTTAACTTTCTTTTAAAATGCCTATGCAGGCGTTGATTGTGAAAAAATTAAGTAGAATAAACAGAATTATACACATAGCTTGTTCGTAAGTGAGGAGTTTCTATTTCTTGTGGTGTAAAATGGTCTATTCTAGGACACAGCGAATTCAACGTAAAGCACCAGAAAGTTTTCTGGTGGGATACAGAATCTCTGCTATCGAGAACAACCTTCTGTATTGTAGGCAATGGTATTACTCAGTGAACCAAGGAGGCAAGCCCACCCAACCTGAGCGAACTTTGCTAACACAGAATATATTTCACCCTTTCTTTTCAGACAAAGGTATTATAAAGTAATACAAATGCAATTCACTTTCACTTTCCAGACCTTGTCCTTCACGGTGCCCTTTCACTTTCTGGAACAGACTGATACTTTACTGTAGGACAGAGAGTCTGCAGGGTCAAAACTATTTTCATAATAATGATAAAGTGTTATTTATGTTAACATACAATGTGTTCATCATTGCTATTTTCAAATGACTCAAGAAATAAGTAATTTTTTTAATGTCTCCATTCTGATTTCAAATGCGGTAAGTAGTATCGAGAGTTTTAACCCACATAAACAAAAGCTCTCTGGGTAATCTCAAATGAGTTTTAAGAATGTAGAGGGGAAAACCACATCCAAAAACAGTGTTGAGTGCGAAAGGAAACAGATTAAGAAATGGCGTAATACCACCTATGTGAATCAAAAGTACTTACAAGACAGCATCGATGCTTTGTTAGAGCATTAAGACAACCAAAGGACATCCACTGAGTGTTCCAGAATGGTGGCCTACAGTGGGAGAGGGAGGCATGGGAGTGGGAAAGCTCATTCAGAGGGCCTGAAACAAGGCAGGGACCTTGCACAGACCACTGATAATAAACTGCCACAAACCGAGAAGGGCGCTGAAATTCACCCTAGGCCCCGGAGGTTCCCATGTCCCCTCCCACAGGAAGCTGCAGCTACCCAGGACACAGCTGACACCACACAGAGATTCACCCTAGGCCCCGGAGGTTCCCATGTCCCCTCCCACAGGAAGCTGCAGCTGCCCAGGACACAGCTGACACCACACAGAGACCCTGTCCTGGCTCCTAGCATCGTCATCTTCCCGGAGGGGCCTCATCCTGGAGGATTTTCTCCAGCACATCCACACATGGAGAGGAGCAAGGGAGAGCTGGCCTTGGAGGGAGGAGCCCCCAGGGGAGGGAAGGCATGTAGGACTGGGTAGATACCAGAGAGGCAATGCAAGCATATTTATCATGTACAGACCACTTACATGGACCAAAGGGGTTGTTCAGTTGCAGGGATAAGGGTGGGAGTGCTGGCCGGGTGGGAAGCCTGTACCTAACACGGAAATAGGCAGGAAGTGACAAAAGTGGCTGGAGGGACCAACCACGCTGTCTGTCATCCTGTTAAGTGGATGTTTTTAAAAGGTGCATGAGTTGGAGCGCCACAGTGCCTGCGGTGAGGGGTGGCAGAGGAAAAAGGAACCCAGGAGAGACACACAGAATCCAGACTGGAGGTCCAGAAGCTGAGAGAGGAAACTTCTTCAAAAGGTGCAGAGCAATCCATGGGGTCAGTGCCACCAGCTCACATCCCATGGATATGTCCCAAAGGGCATGTGCTCCATCACATCAAACCAACCATGGAAATAGCAGTGATCAACGCCGGAGGACCTGCTGGTTTCCGCTTAACCAGTGCCCTGGCCGACAACGGGGACCTGGCTGCTTGTCAAAGAAACAGATTTCACTGTCATTCAGCTTGGTTACGAAGTTTGTCATTGTTTGACGACTACTGTTTGGAGCATTAACCACAGGCTATGAGCTACACGCACGCTGGGGTTTATATAATGAAGAACCACAACAGACCTGCCCGGATAAGGCTCCCGGTCGAGGGGATGGCCAACACTTCCAGCAGACAAATAATCACAGGGGTGTTCTTGCCTTTTTGAGTCCCATACAAAATGCCTAACCTCTCATCCTATTCATCCCGTTGATTTTAAGGCGGCCCCTCTCCCTGTCCCTCTGTGCCCACCCTCCACTCTCTCTCCGCAGTCCCAGGCTCTCTGCACAACTCTTTCTCCAGTGACCTGTCCCCTCTTCTTCCCTCACTGCCCTCAGTAATATTCCAGGGACACGCTGTGGTCTGTAACTGCCCCTCTTCAGGACCAACCAGGTAAATGATCTGTAGGGCTCAGTGCTAAAAAGAAAATGCGGGGCCTCCTTCTTCAAAAAAGCATGAAGAATTTCAAGGCAACGACAGCAGAGCATCACACCAAGCGTGGGGTCCCGTGTGGCCGCTCAGGTTGCGCACTCCAAAAGCCAGCCCCTGCCCCCGGGACGCGGAGACATAAACGAGCTCATCGACCACCAGCCTGGGGCAGAACAGGACAGACGCCCACCTGCGCAGCCCAGTCTGTGACCCATCAGCTTGTCATGAGCAGGGGATGGGCTCTCATCGCTAACGGCCCCCAACGGGGCCCAGAATCTCATCAGCTCCCCATAAAAGGGATCGCTAACACTTGTTAGAGCAGAAATTGCAAATGGAACTCAATGGTTAACGAAAAGCACGGATCCTGAATATTAATTTTAATAAACCAAAGTGAAGCTGCGAAGAGTCCTCTGTGACCACAAAACTACGCTCTGAATCACAAAAGCCTGCATAGCAGGCCCCGGCTTTGGGGCAGGTATGGACAGGGCAGCACGTCCCCCAGGGACACGTCAGCAAACAGAGAGATGACACTGAAGGGGTTCCAGCTGTCCCCAGAGCCGCAGCCTAGAGGAGGATGGCTCATCTCACCCCAAAGGTGGCCTTTCTAAGTCCTGAAGGAAGACGGCTGCTGCTCAGGACTCCCCTTTCTTGGCCTCTGGTTTCATGAAAATCACTGGAGTCAGGAGGCACTCCTCTGAAGTAGGTTATCGCATCAAAGACTAAGCAGCTGAAACCACAGCCGGATTAACTGGCAAGG
Organism: Aethalodelphis obliquidens; assembly: GCF_003676395.1. Lineage (NCBI taxonomy): Eukaryota > Metazoa > Chordata > Mammalia > Artiodactyla > Delphinidae > Aethalodelphis > Aethalodelphis obliquidens. Next base: position 14,196,560 of record NW_020837964.1, read on the forward strand.
AGCTGAAGAGCCCCAGGCAAAAGTATAAAGGGGAAAAGAAATGGACCCAAAAAGGCAGGGAGGCCACAAGACCCGGAGAGTTACCACCTGCAGAGCATCCCTCAACTGAGAGACTGCAGTCGGCAGGTAAAAACCCCAACTTCCTGGTGCCATTTCCCATGGCTCACACCCCACCCCCTGCCCTGTGCCCCCACCCCAGCATCCAATGCACCCCAAGTCAGAAGGTAGTTGAATCCCAGGATGAGAAAATCCGAAGTCTGATGAGTCCCATCATGACGAATACGATCCCAAGACAAAATACTGCCCACAAGGGTTCGAAAGAGGCAGCCTCCTGCCCATCCAAATGGAGAGAGGAGGCATCGCTGCGCCACAGCAGAGAGACAGGGAAGGTGCGCAGCCCACGCTCTGCCGAAAAAGCAAGAGGAGAGTCACATGGGCCTTCAGAAGGCCACCGGCAGCAAGTCATGGCTCTACAACACAAACAAATCGGGAAGAAAGGGAATGGTTTGAAAAAGATGCAGCCTTCCAATCCCAGATGAGATATGTGTCCAGCAGGCAAGTGTTGGAAGAGGAAGGGGAACAGTGAAGGGGGCAAGTGTTCCCTGCATCTGGCCAATGCTCCCCTGGAAAATGAAGGCAAAACCACGCAGGCCTTAACGAAGGCCGTCAGCCACGACTCTGTGCTGGTGCAGAGACAGCCAATCAGAGTGGAGAAACAGCAGAAGCGGCTTGAGGAAGTGAAAAGGAATAAGCAGAAAATCCAAGACCTGGAGAAAAAAATTAGAAAAACAAGAAAAGGTCCTCTAAAATGTACATCTGCCTTCTTAAGCAGGAAAGCCACAAACTCGTGTTCTGGGTACAGGATGTTAAAAGAGCTCTTGCCACAGAGAAGGTGGGAATTGCCAACTTGAGACATGTTTTAGGACAAGCACTCCAAGAAACAGAGAGACTCTTCAACAAGCCCTGTCTCTTGAAACAGCTCCAAGAAGTAAGCCGTCCACCAGAAACTTCCTGGAAGATGCCCTCAACGACCAGAGAGTTCCTCTGGCCCAACCACCAAAACAGGTGAAGTCTTGCTCCCAGTATCAATAATAGGCCAACCTGTGGGGCCTTTCTCTTCCTGCTGAAGGAGCCCGGCCCAGACTGGAAGCCCTGACAACCATTCCCAGGGGTCACCTGAGCCCTCCAGTGCGGTGCCTGCCTCCTGGCTGGTTCAGTGGAGTCCCACCAACAGATGCGAGAAACCCTTCTCTTCTAGAGAGATGGATGTCACAGGCCACGTGTCATTTCCACAATCTCCATGATCACAGAGACAAAGATGCCCGCCCCCCGGGAAGACCTCCTGTGCCCCCTGCATCCTTCCACCTATGGTTCGCCTTAGACCTACTGAGAAAATACAAACTGTGCTCCCCTCCCCCGCCTGCCCAGTAAGAACAATCTGAGGTTTGCGTTTTAAACAACCGTCTGGCCACTGTGAAGGCCACTGGCTAAACTGCCTCTTCCCACCACCACCAACGAGTCAGCCTACAAGCCCCTCCTCATCCCTCACTGGAGGAGTTCAGCCTGGACTTGGGTCCGGGCCTGCAGAGGAAGCCCCTACACCTTGTCCTGGGCTCCTCTGAGGTCTCTCCTGACCACGTATCTGTGCTTTGCTGAAACCTTTCACTTCTGCAAATACGTGGAGAAGAGCCACTGTGTCACAGCATCAAAGGAGAACCAACTTGATCCCCACAAACACAGCCAAGCCAGGGCCAACTCAATCATCATCTTCCTCAGCAATCCTCCCTGGCTCTTCCCAGTGAGAATTCGAAGACTGTGGCCCCACCTGTGGAGACTGGACATACTCCAGCATCAGCTCTGCTGTCTACATAGCAAATGAGAGGCTTCCACACTCTTATGACAATTCATACCACAATCCTTGGTGCAGTGTAACCAGCTTGAAGAGGTGCTATTTGCAATTAACTGCAAGCCTGACAGCCCCAGCTCCATGGCTACCACACTTACATGGAAAACCAGAATCTCTGAACCCACACATTGATGATGACCTGCAACATCGACTTGGTCTATATCATGCAGCCCTCAACATCCTAGCGGCACCGTTTAGAGACTCCCGTGATAACGGCCACATTCGCTCTGCAGAGAACCACCACCATGCTTTAAAGCAGCCAGCAACGTTGCCAGGGTGCACACACCTTACCAACTCCAGATGCCTCTGCGTACATTACATGTATCGTGGCAAAGCCGTGGTGTCACAAGGCACTAGATGGAATCTTCATCACCGAGCTCACAGGGCCAGCTGGGCAGATGACCGTCCAGGTCCACAAAATGGGAAGGGGGACTCAAATGGCCACACTCAACGCTACAGACACGTACCTCCCACAGCCCAACTTCACGCTGATGCTGACGCCTGGGGTCTTTGCCAAGATCCCCAAATCCCACAGAGCGCAGGGGCGACTCAAGGCAAAAACCAGCACTCGGTTCCCTCACCCAGAGGTGCTCCTTGTTGCACCCACAGCATTTCCAAAGCTTGCTTCTGCTGCCTGGTACCAGGCATCACAGTCCCAACAATGAGGGACTCTCTGGCTGGTAGACCCGCAACTGAATGACTGCCCGAAGCAGGCCACGTGAGCATTCAGACGAAAAGCTTCCAAAGTCTGGAGGAACACTCACTCCTGAGCAGCAACACATCCTCCAGTCGTTTGGGATTCCTGGGGAGCTGTCACAGCGGGTATACCAGGAATTAAGCCGGGAAAGGAGAGGCGAGCCTGACTCGGCTATGGAGGATGAGTCATCATTTAAAAAAAAAAAAGACCCAAAACCCTCATTGCCTCCAGGATGCCCTGGTCTGAGGGCACAGCAAGTGCAGTGTTTTTACACCACCTCCTAAACAGTGGGGACCTCAAATGCTTCCAATTCTCCTGCCACATCCGTTCCCTGCTGGGCCTTCTCCTTAAAACCCTTCCCTGGTCTCTCCCCTGAATGAGCAACTACCACTGCTGAAGTTTGTGATTTAAAAAAACAAAAACGTATTCACCACACAAGAAGATTACCTCAAGGCCTTGTTCGCCACATAACTTTAACTTTAATAGCAGCTCAGGTGTCAATTAACAGTAAAGGGCTAAGTGACTTACAGCACTGCGTGTAATGCTCTAAAAATCTTTGGGTTTGGGGCTTCCCTGGTGGCGCAGTGGTTGACAGTCTGCCTGCCGATGCAGGGGACACGGGTCCGTGCCCCGGTCCGGGAAGACCCCACATGCCGCGGAGCGGCTGGGCCCGTGAGCCATGGCCGCTGAGCCTGCGCGTCCGGAGCCTGTGCTACGCAACGGGAGAGACCACAACAGTGAGAGGCCCGCGTACCGCAAAAAAAAAAAAAAAAAAAAAATCTTTGGGTTTGAGTGAAAAGAAACACAATAAAAACCGAGTTCCAGCCGATCCAGCTGCCCAACCAGCTTTAGGAACCAGTAATTCATATCTGAAAGGGCTGGGGTTTGAAAAGTCTGTGTCCGTCAACTTTGAAAAAACGTCTTGCCATGGCTTCATGGGAGCCTCCAGATGGGGAACAGAAGTAGGCAGAGACCACCGAGGTTCCGAAAAGTAATCTCGCTAAACTCAACACAGCACCTAACAGCCGCTTTCTGAGGGCTCACCCCACAGGGACCGCCGCAAAGCAGTAGTTCTCAACCAGAGACGGTTTTGTCCCCAACTCCCCTCCCCGAGGACATCTGGCAATGTCTGGAAACATTTTTGATTGTCACAAATCGGAAGGGATGCTCCTGGCATCTCATGGCGAGGGCTGGGGACGCTGCCAATCATCCTACGATGCACAGGGCAGCACACCCCACCCCAACCATGACAAAGAACGATCCAGCCCCAGGTGTCAGTACTGCTGAGGCCGAGAAGCGCCAGTCCTAAAGTCACGTGAACCCCGCCAGGCATCCACTCTCTTGAGTCCCTCCGAGCACCTCACTCAGTAGGCCCTGTCCCTGGTGGCGGGGGCGGGGTTTATACACACAGACACAAAGGTTCGCAGCCTTGAAGGGGCGGTGGAGGGGTGCCAGCGATGCCTGATGCCCACTCATGAACCCTCCCCCACACCCCGCCCCGCAATGCCAGGCACCCAGGGCTGCTGAGTTCAAGTACTCTTTTTAGAGACTCTTCCAGATTTTTAAAAATCCTTCTAAGTAAAAGAAACCCCGCTCAAAAGAACCTTCAGCACTTATTACCTCATTTAAACTTCACAGCCATCCAGTCGGGTCGGGACTCAGGATCACCATGCGACAGAGGAGGAGACTGGGGTACACAACGAGGTTTAGGTAACTTTTCCAAGGTGACACAGCCCTTGAGTGGCAGAGCCGCAGGCCCGGGCCCTCCGGGTTCCGAGGCCACCGTGGAACTGCGCGGTGGGGTCCCAGCCGACAGGGAAGGGGGGCGTTCCAATCCCAGCCCTGCTTCCATCCGGCTCGCACCTCCTCCGCAGCCGCTGCCCTTCCCTGGCCGGGAGGTGAAGGTATCCAAGGCGTCGGGCCGACCCTCTAGCACGGCCCTCACCAGGGAGGGCGGCTCTCGGGGTCAGAGGCGGGGCCTGGGACGTGAAGCGGACACGTAGCGTGGGGCAGGGGCAGCTCCTCCCACGGGCCGCCGCGGCTGCGCAGAGAGGACTCTGCCCCGCCTCTCGCGCCGCGCGCGCGGGTTCTCGCAGATGCCAGTATGGCGGGCCAGCTCCCATTCCTGCGCAACCACGCTCACGTGCGAACGTGGCCAGCAGCACCTGTAGGAGCTACTGGTTCATGGAGCAAGTCACTTCCAAGGCCCATCACCTGTGCATTTAGGGTCGCCCAAACTTGCCCGCTCACAGCATCCGCCAGGAGCCTCTCTGTGCCCCTCGGAGGCCAGCAGCCAGCCAATACCTAGAAATCAATGAGCAATGACGAGTCCCTGAGGTTTCCTTATTTTTTCCTCCATTGAACCGCTCCTCGGTTCCCTCAGTCTGTCTCTGCTTTTGTTTCACAGCAAGAGGCTGCTTGTGGACGAGGCGGGCCAGCGGTCCTGCAGGGACCAACCTCACTCTCCTCCTAGGGCTGAGACTGATGCCGGACTTGGACATTCATGCCCCAGGGCTCGTCCCGTGTCTTCATTTCCTGGTGGTCACACTTTAGTCTGATCCACAGGTTCCTGTTGAAAACCACCCAGCAGGGCACCTTTGCATCCAGAGGCCTGTGACAATGAAGAGACAGCATTCAGGCAAACTATATTCCGAGGCACATTTTTTTCTTCTACTTTGCAAATACACATATTCAAATCTAAAATTTTTGTTTCAGAAAACAACAGCCAACCAGATTCTACAGATGTTACCCCTTTGCCGTATGAGCGCCAGACCAGTTTTTTAAATGAGTAAACATTACTCTAAAGCTAAGCTCCCCCACCGACCACTACCCAGCTATTCCTTTCAGTCACCCACTCCCCCTCTGGGACAAGCACTATATAACCAGAGCATCCCTTCTCTGGATATTTCTTACTGGTATGGGACACCAGTGTAGCCAGAAATCAACAATTCTGGTCAAGAGGGAGAGGCTTAGGGCACCAGAGGTAGGAATCTAGGTGAAGCCACAGCGCTCCCTGTGGCTAACTGCTAAGTAACCCAAACCTTAGGTCTACCTGTCAGATTTCTTGTGGTGCCCACCCAGGAAGGCTGAGGGCTGGGTTCAGAGCAAACCCCTCCTGGGGAGATTTTCCTTTTGCTCTGCATCACCCCTGGGGGAACCCTCAAGATCCCAGTCGATAAGAAAATCATGTCCACCGTGTACAAGACCCTTTGTCTCTCTGACTGCTTCCCTGAATGTGTCCACCCAGCATCATCTATTGATGGCTTTATGCGGGCCAGCCACTGGGTCCAGTACTTTGGGGATGGAAATGACAAGACACTCTTCCACCCACCATAGAATTTCTTGAGTGAGGCAGACAACCAAGGAAACATAGTGAGACAAAGATTTGATGGAGTGCATTGGGCTGGGGGAGTAGAAAGGAGGATAAAGTACCAGGGAAATGGATCGGAGGGGCTCTAATGGCAGACAAGGTGTTTGAGCTGAGCTTTGAGGAGGAAACACAGGAAGACAGATATGGAGAGAGGGGAAGGCATTTGTGGGGGATGGAACATACACAGCCAATACCCTTCCTCACTTGTCCCTTGTCCCAGCTGCTTCCTATTCCTCCCTCCCCTCCTAATTCACCATGGGTCACAGTGGCTGTCCAGCTAGAGAAGCCACCCACCTTTCCTGGCTGCAGCTCCCCTCTCTGACAAGGTCCGTGTCTGAATGGATTCCTGTGACTCTCCCAGCCCTCACACTTTGACCCTGCCAAGGAGCACTTGGTTTCCTGAATCCTGCACAAGCCTATCCACAATCTGGACACTTGAGAATTCAATACGTGGGAAATATTTCTTATGCAGGGGATTCAGCAAAGTTGAAACCATCCTTTGTCTCTAAGAAAGAGGATTCATCCCAGGAAAGGAGAAAAGGGGCAAAGGTGTCATGCCGAGAGAAGTTTCTCTGCACATTCTCTGCAGGCCATTATGGCTGTTATACACCCTCACTCATGGCAGAGTGGGTCCTGAAGGTGCAGGGAAACCCATTCACCCTGGACAGCAGCATTATCCTGATACTCCTGTCTCCTTTGGAAGAAATCATCTTGAGCTAGAAATCTGTGCTGCCACCAGGGGGCAGCAGAAGACCAAAGCTTTACCTGAAAACAGCTAACTTGTTAAATTCTCTGCCCGGGAGGTAGAGCAGCCGTTCCTAACCCTGGTTGCAAATCAGATTCACCTGGGGAGATTTAAACAACACTGACGCCAGGTTCCCACCCCCAGAAATTCTGATTTAACATGCCCGGGGTGCAAGCCAGCATCACACTTTTTGGTCTCCCCACAAGAACTTTAATTTTGTTTGACAGAGAAAGTATAGACGAGGAGAAGCAGCAACCTCTCAGACCATTCTACGTTCAGCCAGGGTGAGAACCACGGGGCTAGATAGACCATTGTAACTCAAAGCATGGTTCACAGACTACCAGCATCAACATCACCTGGGAGCTTGTTAGAAATGCAAAACTCTCAGGACCCACCCCAAACCTATTGAATCAGAATCTGCATTTCAACCAGATCTCCAGGGGATTTGTTTGCGTATTAAGATTTGAGGAATGCTGGTCTTAGTAACCAGAAGGGCCCTTGGGGAGATCCTAGTCCTACACCAAACCTGGTTTACAGATGTAGAGGTTGAAGCCAGACGGAAGAGTCCATCTGCTCAGACATTGGCGATGCGTTGGGTGGGATGGCACAGACCTCAAAACCCTGACTCCCGGTCCAGTACTCTTTCTCCCACAGCACCCAGAGCTGGGCCTGGGCACCAAATGGCCATAAACAGTGGCGCGAGTTTGGTGAGGTTTTGGAACTTCCCCATAGCTCTCAGCATGCGGACTGTGGGCATCCCAGAGATGGCTAAGTGACCATCCCAGCTCGAGGCGCTTCCATCCTCATATGTAAATCAAAACACACACACCATATCAGCCAAGCATAACCTCTCACCTTGAGTCATGCTGTGGGACCATCTCTAAATCTAGGAAGAAAGAGAAGGGAAAAAGATCAGTGTGGACGGATGTGTGGCCAGGGAAGGTTTCCTGCAGGCTGGAATTATGAGAGGGGGTGGGTGAGATTTCAGTGGCTGCTGGAGGCAGAGGCAGTCTTTCAGGCCAAAAGACCAAGATGAATGAAGGGTATTAATAAGGCAGGAAGGGGATCAGTGTGACCAGGGCACCAGGTAAGGATTGGGCAGCAGTGAGAAATAAAGCTGGGTTGGGGGAGTGGCTCAGAACACAGACAAGGCCCTGAAAGCAGACAGAGGACTGCGGGGTAGAGCTGATTCAGTTCCTGGGCTGGAGGCCACAGTGAGCCATAGAAGGCATTGAAGCCAGGGTGGAGTCTGGTCCTTGGACAGGCCTTCTGGGGTGTACCGGACATGGTACAATGGAGGAAGGGGCTACAGGAACCCTCAACCTGGGAGCTCACTGAGGGTACGGCTAGAGGCTCGTTCGTCTCAAGGTCACCAGCATTTGGTAGAGCCTTGGCCTTGGCAGGTCTCCTCCAGCTGACCATACGCATGGGAGGCCAGCCTTCAACCCAAGGGCCATTTAAGACTCAAGGTCTAGATCAGAACAGGAAATTTAAGTCATGCTCTTGTGACCTTGGGCTTGTTCCACCACAGAGTCAGGATGATAACAGAAACTCCCTCTTAAAGTTAGTAAGAATTATCTGTGATAAGGCACTTTCCATAGCTGGCGTCTACCTGCTGCTCCGTATCACGTTGACTCCCTTCCGTAAGGCCAACTGGCCCGAGGCAGGGGAACACAATCAGATTCACAGGTTGCATCAGACCGAAATTCTCCGGACCACCCAGTTCCAGAAACTGCCCTGGAGACATTCCGGACCACCCAGTTCCAGGAACTGACCTGGGGACTTTGAACCCAGCCCAGCCTTCCCGCCTTTCGAGGGGCGGGACTAACGGTCCCCCAGGATACCCGAAAAGACCCCCAAATAAGGAATACCCTGCGCCCTCCCAGATTCACCACACCCCTTTCCCTTCTTCCCCTATAAAATCTTGCCCAACCCTCGCCCGGGGGTGACTTCTCTGGCCCCTTTCTCTCGGACCAGTGAACCTCGCCTGGGAGCGCTCCCTAATAAAGCTCACTTGAAGCTTTCCTCCGTTTCGCGGTGCCGTTTGTTAAGATCCGACCTTACACTTTCTACTTCTTAACCCCTGCTCTTCCCAAGGCCTCAGAAAGTTAGCACCACCTTGGTATCCCTTTGAGTTGCTCCTTCAATCTCTTCTCCTTCCGTAATTAATGGTAGCATCTGTTGAGTACTGTACCCATATAAAAGCACAAGCCCATTACATCCTACAATAATGCTTTGAGATCGGTTCTATTCATTCCCTGATTTAAAGAGGAGAAAACTCAAGGACAGAGTTTTACATGCACACAACAAGGGTTTGAATTGGGTTACCATGTCAAGCACCCCTCTCCTAACCACGCTTTCATATGGCCTCCAAGTGAGATCGCCAAGGACTCTCCATGGCTCCTCCATGACCCTCAAGCTACACATTCTCCCTCCACAATTCCTCCTCTGACAGTTGTAGGGACCAATCTCAACTTTTTGTCTTTGGCCTTGGTCTTCTCCTTTGATCAACAGACCCATATTTCCAAAGGCCAGTGGGATATAGATCCACATGGATGTCTGTCTTCCTCTGAAACCTAACCCACCCCGAGTTCCCAGCCCCTCCCTCTAGCCTGAGCCTGTTAGCTCATGCCTTGTACCTCCTAAGTTCACTCTATCCAGAAGGGTGACCATGCTGGTCTCCATCCCCAGTGTGGGGTCCTGGAGAGCAGGAATCTGTCCTCAGGTGCCTCTCGCAGAGCCAAGCACAATCAATACAGGACTTACCTATCCCTCCAACCAGCGTCCCCTCCTAGTTCTCCTATTTCGGCTGACAGCACTGTATCCTGCATCTGGTCCTTTAAGACCTGAAACTTGGCCCTGGACCATCCCTCTCCAGCAGCTTCCTCATTCCCCCAACATCCTCTCTGCTCAGAACCGCCTCCCAACTGCCTCTTAGGTTGTTCCCTTCCCCCACTTCCCAACAGACCAACTGCTCCCCGCCCTCCTGCCAGCTCAGGTCAAATCCAAGCCCCCTTGAGTCTTGACCACACCCTGGCCCCTATTAGAGTTAGTTCCCAGTGTATACCTTAACGCAATGAACCATAAACTCCCTGGGGGCAGGAGCTGTGTCTTTTTATTTTTTGTCCCCATGACACCATTCACAAAAATTAGCACACAAAACCACTAATAAACATATTTTGAGTAAAAGAATTTGGGGATTTAGTTAAAGCAGAAAGTGTCTGATTCAGAGGGAGCATTTTTTTTTTTTTTTAAATTAACAGCATGGACGTTGTATGTATTCCCAACACAGAAGCTTATAAAACTGCCCACTTGGGCTTCCCTGGTGGCGCAGTGGTTGGGAGTCCGCCTGCCGATGCAGGGGACACGGGTTTGTGCCCCGGTCCGGGAAGATCCCACATGCCGCGGAGCGGCTGGGCCCGTGAGCCATGGCCACTGGGCCTGCACGTCCAGAGCCTGTGCTCCGCGGCGGCAGGGGCCACAGCAGTGAGAGGCCCGCGTGCTGCAAAAAAAAACCCCAAAAAACTGCCCACTCCCACAGCCCATATCACTCTGCCCCTTGCCATGCACACCTGCCCTATTTTTATTGATTCATTCATTTATTCTGTTTTCACCCACTGATGTGTGTTGACTGTTCATTCAACTACTTCTTGAGCTAATGAATGAAGATGTTAATGGTCACCTGATCTGGAAGAATTTACACTTGAATACTGGAAATACCTAAGAAGTTTGTGAAAAGTACAATCCTCAAGACCATTTCTAAAATTTACTGAATCAGAATCTCTGAAGGAAGGCCTGAGGGCTTCCACTTTTATTTATTTGTTTTGAACTTTTCACTTTTCCTTTTAAAGTAATTTTCAGAATTATAAAACAGTTTGAAAATAACAAAGTTCCCATAATACCCTTTACCCAGCTTCCCCAAACATTAACCCTTAGGTAACTGTCATGCAATGATCAAAACCAAGAAATTGGGCTTTCCTGGTGGTGCAGTGGTTAAGAATCTGCCTGCCAATGCAGGGGATATGGGTTCGATCCCTGGCCCAGGAAGATCCCACATGCTGCGGAGCAACTAAGCCCATGAGCCACAACTACTGAGCCTGCGTGCCACAACTACTGAAGCCCACGTGCCTAGAGCCCGTGCTCGGCAACACGAGAAGCCACCGCAATGAGAAGCCCGCTTGCCCCAACTAGAGAAAGCCCGCGCACAGCAACAAAGACCCAAAGCAGCCAAAAATAAATAAATAAATACATTTAAAAAAAATAAAAACAGGAACGCTTTTTTCTTTCCACTAGTACTTCCATGGTTTCATTTTTTTACATTTAAATTCATGATCCATTTGAGTTTATTCTTCTATATGGTGTGAGCTGTGAATTCATTTTTATCTTTTTTGAAAAGACTACTCAGTTGTCCCAGCACCATTTATTTAAAAGTCTGGGGCTTCCCTGGTGGCGCAGTGGTTGAGAGTCCGCCTGCTGATGCAGGGGAACACGGGTTCGTGCCCCGGTTCGGGGAGGATCCCACATGCCAACGGGGCAGCTGGGCCTGTGAGCCATGGCCGCTGAGCCTGCGCGTCTGGAGCCTGTGCTCCACAATGGGAGAGGCCACAACAGCGAGAGACCCGCGTACCGCGGAAAAAAAAAAAAAAAAAGTCTATCACTGCCTCTGAGATTGGAGATCCCATCTTTGTCATATACTAAATTTCCATTTGTACTTAGGTCTATTTCTGCATGTTCTGTTCTGTTCCATTGGTCTGTCTATTCATGTGCCAAGGCCACTCTGTCCTAATTACAGATGCTTTTACAGTTTGTTTTAATGTCTGGTAGCTACCTACCACCTCCAGCCCCTGCCCTGCTCTTTTGTTTCAATGTTTCCCTGGATATTCTAGCAGGTTTATTTTCCATATGAACTTTAATATCAACAAACTGTGCCCCACAAAATAGCTCCAAGAAGTAAGCAGTCCACCAGAAACATCCTGGAAGACACTCTCAACTACCAGAGTTCCTCTGGCCCAGCCACCAAAAACAGGTGAAATCTTGCTCCCAGTACCAATAATAAGCCAACCTATGGGGCCTTAAGACTCTTCCTTTTCTGGGAGCCCGGCCCGTAATGGAAGCCCTGACAACCATTCCCAGGGGTCACCTGAGCCCTCCAGTGCAGTGCCTGCCTCCTGGCTGGTTCATCGGGGCCCCACCAACAGATGCAAGAAACCCTTCTCTTCTAGAGAGCTCGATGTCACAGGTCACCTGTCATTTCCACGATTTCCATGATCACATGGAGACGAAGATGCCCGCCGCACCGGGAAGACCACTGTCTTAGGGAAGACCGCTGTCTTATCTAGGAGGACCTTCTGCGCCACCCTTCCACCTACGGTTCCACTTAGACCTACTTAGAGAAGATACAATCTGTGCTCCCCCCAAGTACGAACTTTCTTTTGCCCAAGGGGTATATGCAGACAATAATCTGAGGCTTGGAGTTTAAAAAAACTGTTTGACCATTATAAAGACCACTGCCTAAACTGTTTCCACCTATAGAATCATTTACAGAATCACCTTCTTAGTTTAACTCCTACCACCTCTGTAAGTATGAATGAATTTAATTTCTAAGTGTGATAAACTTCACACTATAAATAAATCCTTTTCTATGGATGATTAGCAAGAGTCTCTCAGTTATTCCAATGCGCAGCCGGGTTTGGGAACCAGGGGAATACAACAGACAGGACAGGGATCTGGCAGCCCCAGGGGTGCTCCTACACCCTAACAGGGTCCTTGCAAACAGCTGAACCCGCCACACCAGGCGGTGAATAGGGAAGGCTCAGCAAGACCAGGGGAGTCCTCCAGCTGAGAGTGGTCAAACCATCAGTGATGAGTACCTGTCACCACAGCTGCCTTCCCAAGCTAGGTGTATTCTGCAAACTCTAGAATGGTATCTCCCTCCAATCTTCCAGCAGCCCAGTGAGGTAAATTCAGGTATGATCACCATTTTATGGGAACAGAGAGGTTAAGACAACCAATCAAGGCAGACCTGGGGTGAACAGAGGCATCTCACTCCAGCGGCCATGCATCCTTATTTCCAAGACCTTGGATTCTAATGACATTATGAGAGGTAGAAAGCGCAGCACTAAGTCCCACTCTCTACGCTGCATGGCCATAGCCCAAGGTGAAGTTACGTGATGCTGGATCCTAGAATGGGCAGGAAGGGATTGACCCTGTCGTTTCATAAAGGAGAAACAAACCCAGAAAAGGAAGAGACTTTCTCAAGATCACAGCCAGTCAGTGTCAAAGCTGAGAACAGAGTCCAGGTCCGCTAAGCAGGAGTCTTTGCAACCACCTGCAAGGCATTCAGGAGTTTTGAGGCAAGGCAGGGCTGCCCCCTGGAGGAAATACTGGAAAACTGCAGGCATCCCTGTCCTGAGACCCTGGGCAGCTTCACTCTGCATAATGGATTTCCTGACCCTGTACCTCCCTGAGGGTTTCTCCTTCTTTACTAGTGTCCCTCTGCAGAACCCCCCAGGACTCTGTTGATGAAGTCATATCAGGGGTCTAGCATACACAAAGCAGTTTTTCCTCTCACTGCATCCTTGAAATCACTGGCTCAAGAAACACCCGGATAGAGATGGCTTTTCATGTATGAGGCACTGGGATGGGTGCGTGGGGACAGAGTCTGAGAAGATGACCCTGCCTATCCCCATTGAGGTTATGATGTGTTGGGTGTCTCAGACACAATCTGTGGTGAGCAGAGAGCTAGAATGGGACGGGGAGGCAGGGGAGGACCAGACGCCAACTAAAGAATGGAGGGTGGGACTCATGGGCATCACATCTGAGTTAAGTGTGAAGAGGAAAGGATTTCAGGACTGAAGATGATGGTACAAAATTCCCAGGGAAAGAGGGAAAACAGGGCCAGGGCCTCCCCCCATGTTCCCTGGTGCCTGTCCATCCCCTCAGCCCCTCACTGCCCAGCCACCAATGTCCGACTCCTTACAAAGCGCCCTCCCCTGCTGCACCTGCCTCTTCCACAGGTCCTCCCCTACCTGGCCTTGATCACATCTCCTGCAGTCAGTCAATCCCAACCCTGAACCCTCAGATCTTCTGGTCCTTTGTAGGCCTGTCTACAGAGAAATCTCTATGGTAATCAATCAATAAGCTCAAACTAGTTCTTGTGTACCTGCTGCAGAGGATCCAGAAAATTCCAAACCAACCTCTGCCCCAAAGAAAAAGAAATTATCTCAGGGGAAGAGTAGAGGTACAAGGAAGTGATGGAGAGGGAAACATTCTCTGCTAGTTCTGGGCAGCTGTGCAAGGGGAGCCCAGGCCGGAGGGACTTTGGGGGTGACTGACATCGGATTAGGAGGCGTGGGTAGGTGGCAGGAAGGCAGCAGCAGAGGCTGGGAGGCAGGAAGGCCCTGGGTGGGTCTGCAGGTCAGCGCATGGCCTGACTCATCCGGCTGAGAGGCTAAGGGGTAGCCTTATCGGCCAAATATTTCCCCAAAGGCACTGAGGAGCCACTCAAGACTGGGACACCTTGAAAAGTGTGTTTACAGAGATTCCTGGAACAAACCGTGTCCTTTGCTCTGCAGCTTCTCAAGGTGGCGGGGGTGGTAGGAGGGAGCTCTGGCGACACAGCTCTCACAGCCCCTGAGAACCTGTCCCTTTGGGGGAGCTGTCTGTCCTGCAGCCAGTTTCTTCCTCCAGTTCTCGGGGCAGAATTTGTACCACCCCAGGATGACCGGGAGGGGAAGCCACAAGGTCAAGGCTGGGTAGTGGCTGAGAGAGAAGAGATGCCAAGCCCTGACCCCGTGCAGTGCTCTTTGCTCACTGCACAAGCCCCCTCCAGCACTGAGTCTAGGCAGGAGGTGTCAGCAGAGAGTGGCTTCGGGGTGGGGTCCAGAACTTCCCCGAGCATGCTTCTGAAAATGGTGTTTCCAGGGGTGGCTCAGATCCTGCCTGTGGGTCACAGAGCGCTGAGTCAAGGGAGGAGACAGAACTGACATACAGGGAACAATTGACCGCAGGATGCAATACTATCACTAAGTGCCCTAGGAAATCAGAACAGGAAGGGGGAATCAGTGTGAACAGCTGTCCAAGAGATGACCTGAAACCTGTGTCCAACTGAGCACCAAACCCCTGAAAGGGGCAAGTGGGGGAAAGGGGCTAGATCCACCAGATATGAAAATACATTGTTTCCCCGGTGGAAACAAGAATTCCACAAGAATTCCACAAAAAGAATAAGCTGCCCAGTCCAAGGTAGTAATCCTACCCCATAAAAATCGTTGGACACATGGGAGCGGGTACTGATTCGTTTGTAGTCATCCCTTCCGGGCATCAGCAACAGAAATTCCCCCGAAGAAGTAAGGAAGGAATGCTTTCTTAGAGATGGTTATATGTTCTGCTCATCTGTCCATTCATCCATTCATCCATCCACCCTGCATTCTTATAAAAAGATCTAAAACTTTGCTCTGAGGGAATGCTGCTACTCCTCTGCCCTTCAAAATGCGACGCCCTATATGTAATAAGGAAACAAACAGAACCACAAGGTTGAATAAACGACTAAGATGGCAAGTCCAAGACAACCATTCTCCCTCCGTTTTCCAACGGAATTCACATCCAAGAGTCTTCTGGAATCTTCTCTCCCTTCTCCTACCTCACCTCTACGCCCAATCCCGGACCAGAGCCTGGCAAGTTCACGCCCCCAACTGCTCTGCGCCCCTCTCTCCTCTCTCCTCCTCCTCTCCCCACCTGCCCGCGCCCCAGGGCCCTTCCCACCATTCAAGGGCACCCTCGATGCCCACCTGCAGCCGCTGTCGCCCCCTCCAGCCTTCGTCCACCCGCCGTTTGTCAGCAATACGAGTCTGAGCTCACGCACCGCGCGCTCAAGCGACGGTGGCCGTCTGGGCGGACGCCCTCGGCTCGGACAGCCGCTCGCGCCGCCTCCTCCGTGCGCTTCGTGTCCCCGCCGCCCGGCCTCGCGCCGAAGCCAGGCGCGTGCCTTCCGGGTTCCCTCGGCGCCTGCGCCCTCGCCTGGCCCTAGCGTGTTCTGCCCCGCCTCCTCCTGTTCACCCAGCAGAACCCCACCGGCCGCGCCCCTTCCCAATCTCGTCCCCCGGCACGAGCTGCCGCACGAGCCCACGTCCTCCCCGGGACCCGCTGCGCTCCCGGCAGGCGCGGCCCACCCTCCCACCGCAAGACGGCGCCTCTCGCCGAAGAGCGATCCTCCTTCCCCACGTGTCCGGGGACCTGCCGGATTTCTGCCGGGAGACGCTGACACTTGGGAAGCGGCTTGGCCAGAGGAATGGGCTGCAGGCACTTTCCCTTTATTGATAAGGAAGACTTTTTCTATATTTGCCTTCTTGGTGCAGTGGGAAGCGCGTCAGTCTCATAATCTGAAGGTCTTGAGTTCGAGCTTCAGAGAACTCATGGCGTTTTGCTGCCATTCACAGAAAATAATCTGCATTCTGGGATGGTGTTTACAGAGGTCCCGCGGGGCCCAGCATGTAAAGGGAATTCCACGTGCTGCCAGAGGACATAAGTAAATGCTTAGGTCCACACAGAGCCCATTCAACCGCAAGCCACGGCCACGAGGGACGATCATTGTCCCCTCTACCATAATAGTAAGATAAAAACCCGTAAATGTGAAAACGTGCGGCATCGGCGCGACTGCGAGGAAATGGACACTGCGCAGCTGAGTGGTTCAATTCCTCTCGCAACATCCGTGAAAAATCTCGGTCTCCGAGAACACTTCCGATCTCCTTTTTCCCCAGCTTTCTCTACTCGAAGCAAGGCCGTGTCTCCACGTTCTTTTTCGGCTGTCTCCGGAGACTGTATTCTCGCTCCAGTCCAGACCCAGCTTTCAAGACCGGCTGTCAGTGCCGGTCCCCTACGTGGCCCCGGAAAGCAAGGTGGGGCGACATTGATGAGCCGGGAATGGCCAAGCTCTAACTATAGCTTTAGCTGAATCCTTCAGTTTATGATTATTCAGTTTACAATAGCTTCCAGTTACTTTGTGATTTAGCCTCTACTAATTATTTAGAAATATATTTCTTAATTTCCAAAATAGGGAAATTTCTAGTTTTCTTTTTATTATTTATTTCTATCTTAATTGCATTATGGTCGTAGAATATATTCTGTAAAAATTAAATACTCTGAAATTTATGGCTCAGTATTTGGTCAGGTTTTGTGTTTCTTTGTTATTATATAATTTTATTTATACTAGATTAATATCAAATTAAACAATATACTATTAATAATGAGTTAATAATAAAAGTATGTCAATTATAAATATAAATAATAAAATTTATTAAACTTATATTATTATACTCTATTATTCCAGTATTTTTCCTCTATTAGTTTGGAAGCTGTACCTTTGTTTCATATTCTTTTAGTAATTAATCTTGAAATTACAACACTACTCCTTGATTTATCAAGACTACTAGTAATTTGGAGTTTTACCTCCTTTCCAGAAAAAAAAAATTTACAGTTGTTTTACTTTATCATTTCCAGTTATTACCCTCCCAACTTACATTTGTTTCCAATTCTCTTGGGTATATATCTAGGAATCGAATTGCTGGGTCACATGGTAACTCTATGTTTAGCACTTTGAAAAGCTACCAAACTGTTTTTCAAAGTGGCTGCGATGTGTTTTACAATCCCACCAGCAAGGTATGGGGGTTCCAATTTCTCCATGTCCTCAGCAACACTTGTTATTGTCTGTCCTTTTTATTCTGGCCATCCTAGCACATGTGAAGTGACATCTCACTGAGGGTTTGGTTTGCATTTCCCTCATGATGTTGAACATCCTTTCCTGTGCTTATTGCCATTTGCATACCTTCTTTTTTTTTCGCGGTACGCGGGCCTCTCACTGTTGTGGCCTCTCCCGTTGTGGAGCACAGGCTCCGGACGCGCAGGCTCAGCGGCCATGGCTCACGGGCCCAGCCGCTCCGCAGCATGTGGGATCTTCCCGGACCGGGGCACGAACCCGTGTGCCCTGCATTGGCAGGCGGACTCTCAACCACTGCGCCACCAGGGAAGCCCTGTATACCTTCTTTATAGAAATGTCTATTCAAATCTTCTGCCCTTTTAAAAATTGGTTTACTTGTCTTTTATTGTTGAGTTGTAAGACTTCTTTACACCTTTTGGATATAAACCCCTTACCAGAAATATTTTTGCAAATGTTTTCTCCCCTTCTGTGGGCTTTCTTTTCACTTTGTTGATGGTTTCTTTCGAAGTATTCATTTTTTATATTTTTTATTTTTTGCGGTACGCGAGCCTCTCACTGCTGTGGCCTCTCCCGTTGCGGAGCACAGGCTCAGCGGCCATGGCTCACGGGCCTAGCCGCTCCACGGCATATGGGATTCTCCCGGACCGGGGCACGAACCCGTGTCCCCTGCATCGGCAGGCGGACTCTCAACCACTGCGCCACCAGGGAAGGCCCCGAAGCACTCATTTTTGACAAACCTTATTTTTGAAGAAATAAACATTGCAGATAGAGTTGAAGCTCCCTTTATATCCTTTTATGATCCAATTTCTCTACCTCTGTCTCCATAGTTTACCACCATTGTGAATTTGATCTTTATAATTCCCTACATTTAAAAAAAAAAGTGTGTAAAATACACGTAACATAAAATTTATCATCTTAACCATTTTAAAGTATACAGGTCAGTGACATTAAGCACATCCACACTGTTGTGCAACCGTCACCACCATCCATCTCCAGAACTTTGTTCATCTTGCAAAACTAAGACTCTGTACCCATTAATCTTCCATTTCCCCTCAGCTCCTTGTAACCACCATTCTACTGCCTGTCTCTGTGTATGACCTCTCTTAAGTACCTCATATGAGTGGAACCATACGGTATTGTCCTTTTGTGTCTGACTTATTTCACTTAGCATGTCTTCAAATTTCATCCATGTTGTAGCAAGTGTCAGAATTTCCTTCCTTTCAAAGGCTGAATAATATTCCATTATATATATTTTATATATATAACAATATCACATTTTGTTTATCCATTCATCCATCGATGGACACTTGTTATAGAGACACTGGGAGTCTATTTGTTACTATAGCCCAGTAGGATAGACCTACTGTTGGACTCTACCGTCTGTATTATATTTTTCAATGGATGCTAAATAAATATATTATTTAGAGACACGCTGGCTACAGGAGTCAGCAAACTACAGTCAGCAGACCAAATCTGGCCCACTGCTTGCTTTCATAAATAAAGTTTTATTGGCACACAGTTGCATTCACTTATCTGTTGCCTATAGCAGCTTTCATGCTACAGCAGCAGAGTTGAGTAATTGGGACGAAGACCACAGGGCAAAGCCTAAAATATTTACTATCTGGCCCTTTAAGTAAAAGTTTGCTATTTCCAGGGCTATAGTAACAAATAGGCTCCAACATGTATAACAATTCGAATACAAGTTTCTCTCCCATGAAATAACCCAAAGGGGGAAGCTTTTCTCCACATGTGATTTGTGGACACGGGATGCTTCCATCTCATTGTTTTGCAATCCCCTCGGGCCTTCACATCGCTTGCCTGGAGCTGGTCGAGGGGGACAGAGAGCCTGGAGGGGACACCCCACTCCTTTAGCATTGGCCCAGAAAGGAGACACATTCTTCATTCATGATCCATCAGCAAGAACTAGGACCCAATAATATCTCAATGCAAAAGATGGTACATTTTGTCCCTGGCTTTGTGCCTCTTCCGGTGAACTCTAAGCCACAAACGTTAGTGGACAGCTAGCTGTCTCAGCTATGCCAAGACAAAACAAAGAGGCGGGAGGATGGAAAAGACCAGAAAGCAGGCCTATATGGCTTGGTTCAGGGAGCTGGGGCTTTTTCAGCCTGGCAAAGGCCAGACAAAATATCACACCCACCAACGTGAGGAAGTTGCCCGGAAACAGAGACAGGCATCTTTTGACCGGCACAAAATGCCAGAATTAGGATCGGGACTTTGAAAGCCTCAGATAAAGCGAGGTTTCACGAAGTAGGTAGTTAAAAGGACAGCTCTTCCTGGGATATGGTTAGACCAGTGACTGGAGTCTTAACCTGCGTCAAGAGTTGGGTGTTGTTGGTCTACCAACACGCTGATACAATCTGAAAGTTTGTACAGGGACATACGTTGCTTCTTGAGCTTTCTTAAGAGTCCAAGAATTCCAGAAAAGTTATAAACGAAACTAAGTCTGGCCTAAAATTCCTTCCCCAACCTGGAATTTGCTGAAAGGGGGCATAAGCAACCCATCACGATGAGTTTGTTGTTTGAAAGAACTGACTGGGTATCCAAGCCATTTTGGTTTTTGCTTTTCCATTTTATCAATTACAAAATAAAGAAATCAGTGGTAGAAAAAATAACAAAGGAAAAAATCCCTAAGTTACATAATAAAAACCTGGAGAACAGGCCAGGTATGTGCTGGGTGGGAGGGGAATGGACAGATGACCGGCCAGGGAGGAGAAGGTGGAGCTGTGGGAGGTGTTAGAGTTGCCTGGCACCCCGAGGTCACCCTCCGAGCACGCTGGTCTTCTTTGGGTCTTCACCAGCAGGACCGTGGCTTGCAAGTTTCAATACAAGAGCTGGTAAACAGTGGCACTGTTCTTGGAGCCCGTGACCAGGTACTGGTTGTCGGAAGACACATCACAACATAGGATGTCTGTAGACTCCTCTACCTGGAGGGAAAGAGAGGCCACAGAGGAATGATATGCAGGGGCCAGACTGGGGCCGGAGATGCACACTTCACGCAGGTCTGTTTCAGGGCTCCGTGTAGACCTGAGGCCCAGTCTGGAGACCGGGCCAGGTTCAGGGCTCAAGGTGGAGCCCAGGAGTTCCTAGGACCTTGAGTCCTTGTTCCCTCGATGTACTCAATGGCCCTGTTTGCCATCTCAGAGGTACTTTCCAGCACTATTTCTGGGGCCCGACCAACTGGGAGCTGGGGCTGGAAGCTCCAGCTGCCTGGGTTTGCACACGCCTCCATCCAGTACCTGAAACAATCTTTGTAGAGAAGGTGCAGCTATGCAGCGGATCGACTCATCCAGTGTGGACACAAAATAGCTCCCTGGCGAAGGAAAGACAGATGGAGGGGCCAGAGGCCAAGCCTGCCTTCCAGTCCCAGCTCTCTGCTCCCGACTAGACCAGGGAAAGGATCACTCCTTCTCTGCCTCAGTTTCCCCATCTATACAACTCAGAGACATGACCCAAACCATTCCCTCATCTGCCCGCTTCCTCCTGCCACTCCCGGGATTGTGGTAAGGGGCAATGAACAACTGGACAGCCACATGGGGCTTCGAGCATCTTCTGTCTGCCGATGCCTTTGGGCTGTGGTTCCACATAGGAAGCTACCATTACAGACAGAGCCAGAAAAGGAGAGGGGGTGAGCAGCAAAAGAAGGGAGGAAAGGTAGCCAGGCTGGCAGGGGAGAAACACTGGTGACAGGAGGAAGCAGAGGCGAGGGCAGTGGGATGGTGGCCCTGGACCTTGGCCCGGCCAGTGCTGGGGCTGGAGAGGGGGGAATTAAGAGCCTGAAATAAGGCTGGGCCCAGACTCTACAGGTGAGTAGATGCCTTGTCAGGTGACAGGGCACCCAGAGGTGTCCCCTGCCTGCTCACTCACCACAGGAGGAAAACTTGAGATTGTGGTGGTAGACATATTTCTGCAGGACAGCCTTAAACTTCTCCCTCCGGTGTGTGTGCAGGATTACGATGTCACTCATTCTCAGGCCCACTAACAGCCACTCCTCACTGGGGTCGTGGGCAATGCTGAGGATCTGTTTGGAAGGAGGTTTGGGGTCAGCGCACAAAGCTGCCAGCGCCATCATTCGTGGCCACCTCTTCAAACTCGGACTCTGCTCCTGCGGGCACTGACTCCCAGTCCCCAGGGGGACT
The DNA here is from genome assembly GCF_003676395.1 of Aethalodelphis obliquidens. NCBI lineage: Eukaryota > Metazoa > Chordata > Mammalia > Artiodactyla > Delphinidae > Aethalodelphis > Aethalodelphis obliquidens. Next base: position 14,218,146 of record NW_020837964.1, read on the forward strand.
GCACTCAGCACAGCCGCAGCCGTCCGGGCACCTCATGCTGTAAATCATGTTGCTGGAGCCTCTGGTAGTTCCTCAGGTCCCAGGAATACAGTCTGGTGTCTTCACCTCCCGTCCAGAATTTATTGCCCGTGATGTCCACACATCGGGACCCGTACATGGGGACTTCGTGCTTCCTGGTGGGAAAACAACTCAGAGGTTCATGCACTGCTTGGACCCTCAGAAGTTTCGGGCCCAGGAAGCCCCTAGATACGTAGCCCAAATGCGTTCTCCACACCGACTCACCTAGTCCTACTGCAGAGGAGAGAGTGAGGTCGGAAAAGAGGCCCAGGCTTCCCCAAGGCCTCACCACCCAGCCCTCCCCCAGGTCATACCTGATCAAGATTTGGTTCTGCAAATCCCAAATCTCAACAAATCCTTTGAAACAAGCCAAGCAGATCTGGGCGTTGGAGGAGACAGCCAGGGAATAGCACATGGGGCCTGTGGAGGCCAGCTGTGCCCTGATGCGAGGGGTGGGCGCCAGGTCCCAGAGAGTCAGGGTCTGGGACAGACCCCCCGTGATCAGGCTTTGCTCATCGGGGGACAGCTTGCAGGTGAGGACACAGTTCTGACGGTCCTGTAGGAATGGGTGACATTCTCAAATCACCTCCTGGAAGCATGGGCTCCAAGTATTAGGACACAGGTCACATCTAGGCTCCCTGAGCCTTCTGCATGACCCCTCACCTGTAAGTTCAGCTGGGCCTGGGGGGCGTGGTCCCAGGCATGCAGGGCACTCTCATCCCACACCCTGATGTAGCCATGGCCGCACGTGTACACGTGGTGAGTAGAGCTGCTGATGGCCAGGGAGTGGACTTTCTTTCCATGGCGGAGTTTGCCAACCTTCCAGGACTTATGTGGGGTCATCTGCCTGACCACCACTTCATCTGGAACGGGAGGCTGGGGTGCCCATGAAAGGGTCACAGCCTTGACCTGCCCTCATCCATGGGGGACAGCCTTCCCTGTCCTCTGACTCGATTCCTGACCCTGCATCCAACAGCTCCTCTCTGACCCTCAGGCAGGACTGTGTCCTCAGCTGGGGTCCCCAGACCACTGACATCCTTCTGCACTAGCCCAGGATGGCCTCCCTCATAAACAGGCCACATTTTGAGACACTTCTGAGTATAAGCAATGAGAGCAGAGCCTGGCTCAGAGTCTCCTAGGATGTAGCTCTAAAAGTGACCCTGTCAGCTGAGGCCCTACACACTGGTGATGGGAGGAGGGTAGCTTGGGTCCAAAGAAGCAGGAAGTCCAGTGCACCCACCACCTATGGGAGAGAGAGTGAGGATGTGGACACACCGCATGCCCTCACCTTCTTCCTACGAGCTTCTTGTTACAGGGGTAACAGGAAGGGAAAGATGCCATGTTTAAAAAAAAAAAAAAGACACTTACAATTGCTCTGAGGAATGACAAGACTTCTTCACTGGGACGAGGTGAAGGACAAGGCTGACCTGCAGGAGACACCAGCGGCCAACCACTCAGAGAGAGGACGTCTGGCAGCAACAGCGTCACGGGATCCAGGGAGAAGACTGCTCTCTCCACCCAGGAGCTCGTTCCAGGTCTCCCATCCAATGCCCAGCCATGGGCTACACCCTGCCTGCCCACACCGTCCCAGCTGGGACTTACCGACCTCGGATCCTGGTGGGGAGCTGTGACACACAGAGGAGAGAGGGAGGAGTCAGGGCATGAGATGGATGGAGAGCTCTGTGTCAGGATCCCTCTCCCCGAGACAGTTCGCTCCCCCCACCAGTCTTGTTCAGGTGAGACCTACCTGAGGCCAGGCTCTGCTTCTTCTGATTCTGCCTCGGAGAGCTGAGTGGCCTGCAGCTCAGATCTGTCCAGGGCCTGCGGGGCCCACTGCTGTGGACTCACACAGCTCATCTCCTGATAAGCCAGGTCATGCTGCCTCGGGTAGCGTGGGAGCTGCTCGGGGGGACCACACGCTTCGCCCAGCTGGGACTGTGCATGGTGCTCGTGCTGGGAGGAAATGCCGGGGCTCTCGGGCACATTCCTCCTCTTCTCTGGTTCATCATAAATTGTGAGTATACTGAACGAGGCCTCTTCCTTCTCTTCACTCATGGTCTTTGATCGATGAAGTACCTGAGCTACCAGGTTCGAGGGCTTAGAGGAATGAGCCCGTCACCCAGATCCTGGGTTTCCAATTCGTCCCGATGCCCTGTAGCAAGAGAGAGAAAAGATGCTGACACGCAGACACAATGTTCCAGGTCTACTGAGAAGGCTCAGAGAACACTCCTCTGGGGGAGAGGATTCAAAAGATTGGTCACCAACTAACTTGTGATACTACATGTTGGCAGCAATGGTGTTGAGGGTAAAATTTCACACGCACGTTTTGAGATGTTAGTACCAGGTAAGTTATGTTTTTCCTTCTAGACACACAGACTGCATTTCCCATCCTCTAAAATCAAATTCACCCTTTAATCTGACCGTATACTTTTCAAATGAGGGCTCACCCCCAACCCCCGCCACGGGTAAAATAAACAAGAGGTGGGACTTCCCTGGTGGTGTAGTGGCTAAGACTCCAAGCTCCCAATGCAGGGGGCCCGGGTTCGATCCCTGGTCAGGGAACTAGATCCCACATGCATGCCACAACTAAGAGTTCACATACCACAACTAAGGAGACCACATGCCACAACTGCCTGCTGCAACTAAGACCCCATGCAACCAAATAAATAAATATTAAAAAATAAAAGAAGAACGGCTAACTTTAAAAAAAATAAATTTATTTATTTATTTTCGGCTGCGTTGGGTCTTCGTTGCTGCACGTGGGCTTTCTCTAGTTGTGAGCAGGGGCTACTCTTCGTTGTGATGCACGGGCTTCTCACTGCAGCGGCTTCTCTTGTTGCAGAGCACAGCTCTAGGCACGTGGGCTTCAGTAGTTGTGGCATGCGGGCTTAGTAGCTCCATGGCATGTGGGATCTTCCCAGACCAGAGCTCGAGCCCGTGTCCCCTGCCTTGGCAGGCGGATTCTTAACCACTGTGCCACCAGGGAAGCCCCTAGAATGGCTATTAAGAAAGAAAAAGAAAAAGAAACAGGAGGGCAACAGGAAACTGCACACACATCGCAGTGTCTCTTGCCACCCTGCCCCACGTACCCCCCAGAGGTGAACGCATGGAAGAACTCAGCGGTCCTGCAAACAAGACGTTCCCTTTGGATGGGGCGAGGCTGCAGAATGATGAAGAGTCTGGCTGGTGGTGACTTGATCTTTCCCATCCTAGGGGATAATTCTGAGAACTGAATGGAGTCATGCGTGTAGAATACTCATAATTATATCAGGCCAGTGGCAAACACTCAATACATGGCAGAGAGTGCGTTTACTTGGAGGCTGTGCCAGGGGCCAGAGCTTTGAGGATTTAAGGCAGACCAAATGCCTTCCTTCAGGCTGCCCAACAGCTATCCCCAGAAGGCCCTGAGGAGACCCAGTGCTCCATTCTCAGGACGTATTAGCAGCTCCAGGGAGAAGACGATGTGCAAGGCTGGGGAGAGGATCCTCCAACTGGAACCAATGCCTTGAAGACCAGGCTCAATCCTTGGCTCTCAGACACCCGGGGGTACCCAGGCTGCCTGCCCTTGGCAAGATGTGAGGGCAGCTATATGGCCAGACTCCACTCCTCTTGACACTTGGAGGTCTCACTGTGTCTTTGGCCCTGAACCAAATACTTTACATAGTTGGTCCCATTTCATCCACACAACTGTGTGGGCCACATTTTACAGGTTTTAAACACTGAAGCTCTGAGCAGGTGAGCAAATAGCTAGAAAGCACGGAGAAGAGGTTCAGATTCTGCCCTGTCTGGTTCTCAGCAGTCTGCTTTCTACTTCCCCATCAGAGGGAGGAAGGCAATATCCACCACAGTGACAATGCAGCTACCCTCTGACCCAGCACTTCCACTTGCAGGAATTTATCCTAAAGGTGCCCTCAGATAAAAATCCATGTCTAAACGGAAGCATCACAGCATCGCTTACGACAGTAGATGACAAACCCAAAGTCCACAAGAAGGGCCTGGTGAGATAAGTCACAGTATATGCATGAAGTGGAATATGACACAACTGTTAAAAATAACAAGGACACTTACATCTGGACATGGAAAATCCCAAGGTCAGTTAATGGGGGAGGGGTGGATTCAATGCACATAATGCACAGATTTGCTGTAAAAAGATGGAAATTAGAACCGATCTTTGCATATGTTTGTATGCACATAAGAAATTAAGAAGGGCATTGCCCTTGGGAATAGAAATGGGCAAGTAGGAAAGAGGAATGGGAGGAAGATTTGTCACTGCAGAACTTGGGATAGTTTTTGCATATCTGAGGCTATTTAAACCTAAATTAAAATTGTTGGGCCATGAGCCTTTTTCTTCAACCAAGTCCTTTGTCATCTTCCCCCAACTGACAATTTGGGGTCCTCATGATTCTTAGTTACTTGTTTAAATAATTTAGCAAATTGGCCCAGACACGCAGCAGTCTCCTTGAACTGGGACCCCGGGGCTGCCTCGGCCCCGGGGAGGGTGAAAGCACGGAGGACACACATTCCCAGCCCAGGGTGAAGAGGATGGGCAAAGAGAGATGGGCAGCAGCCCAGGCTCACGTGTGGGTAAACCTTAAAGACAGGAAGGCCATTTAACCAGGATTCCATGGGTGAGGGGGACTTCATCCTAAGAATAAGACAAGGCTTTCTAGAAAGTGTACAAGGAAGAGTCAGTATCACCGATTCCCCTCTCCACTCTACCCTCAGAGCTGAGAATACAGGCAACCCTTCTTTCTCAAGCTTCAACACAAAATGCTAGGGCTGGGGTCCACCCTGCCAGCAAGACGAGCACTCACCAGTCCCCCGCAGCATGCAACTCACCTCTGAAGGCAGGTCAGACCCTGGAGATGGGAGGTCAGAACTGCGCCCAGCTAGTGCGCTGGGAAGACCTTCCTCCAGCCCCGGTTCGCCCCTCCCACACCCAGGTACTGCCCCTTCCCCTGCAGTGCTGCTACTTTACACTAATTGATAATCAAGCCCTGGGTCAGAACCTGGGTCAGGTGCAGGGCCCTGAATGGCTCATCAATTACTGGGCGTGGCCTCAGCCAGCACCCGCCGCACAGCCACTTGCGGGGCTGCCAGTTCTGATAACGCTTGAGTCCTGGGATAAGACGGGGTGCACCAAGTAAATTCACAGCAGGAGGCCAGGTGGAGTGAGACATTTTTCAGGGGATGAGTCTGTGGGTTGGATTCTGGGCGCCCCACAAGAGCCAGTGTTTGTGCAAAGATGGAGTCGGGTTGAGCTGCACCCAAGAGCAGTTTCAAATTCTCATCTCCAGGTGAATCCCCTTTGCTTGGGGAGGCTGGCTCAGTCATCTCTCATCTCTCACCAGTGTCTCTGAAAGGGAAGACCAGCGAAGACTTTCTTCTCTGCGGTGGCCTCATCATGATTCTTACACTGCAGCACTCGGAACTCCCTGGAGGGCTTGTTAGAACAGAGCGCTGGGCCCACCCCCAGGAGATTCTTTTTCTGTGGGTCTGGGGTGGGGTCTGAGACTTGGTATCTCTGGCAACCTCCCCGATGAGGGTGACACTGGGGCTGCTGGTCTGGGGACCCCATTGGAGAAGCACTCTATCTGGTGGTCCCTTTCTGGCAGGAGAGGAAGGGGTGGTGAGGCCAGATCCTCTCCTGCTCTGCTCCCCTCATTCACCTCCGGCCACTGGCCACCCCTCCCACTGAACGCACTCTTTTTCTGTTTCTTCTCACTCATTGGCTTCCTTCTTTTGAAGCAGAAGTTCTGAAATGGCTGCTGCTTAGAAAGAAATCTTTTACCACCCCTGACCTCCAATCTCTAAAGCTCTCTGTCTCTCTCCCTTTCTCTCTCCCCCTTCCTGTACACAGCCCTTGTCCCCAAAACTGTAATGGCTGCCTAGGGCCCTCCAGACAATGCCTGTATTTAAGATCCATCCCCATCCAGGCCCAGCATGTTCTCACTTTTCCTGTGATTATACCCTAACTTGACCCCCTATGTACTTGACTGTACATTTCCACCCTCATGCTGTTCCCTCATCCAGAAATGCTGTTCCCTGCCCATTCATGTATTAAATATGTGCTCCCATATACTCTGAGCAATGTACCACGTCCTGTGCACAGTGTCAGAGATCAGCCTAACACCTGGCCCAAGTCCTTGGGGAGCTTCAATCTGAGAGGAGGGATAGGGGTTGGCGGTGGTCTTGATATATATACACATAACCCCCCATCTGATACATGATCCACTTTTGGAACATTCTCTCTTTTTTGATTCCCATAGGAAACACAACAATGTGGGATACCGGCATGGATTTGATCCCCAATTTAGAAATATGAGAATTAATTTAGGGTGTCAGAAACTCGGAGAGACTTGTCCAAGATCTCACTAAACAGGTGGAAAAGCCAGGATCCAAATCCAGGCCTATATGACGTTTACAAGGAAGTCTGTGGGAAAGTGGGTTGAATCATAGAAGCTCTTTCTCTATGCTGGATATGAACCTTTTGTCAGCTGTGCAGACTGTGTATGTCTCTACCACTCTGTGGCCGGCTTTCTAACTCTTTTAATGGTGTCTTTAGATGAGCAGAAGTTCTCGATTTATTTATTTTTTTTTAGCAAAAAAAGTTCTCAATTTTAATTCAATCCAGTTTATCTTTTCTTTTAAGGTTCGTTATTTTAGAATCCTATTTAGGAAATATTTGCTGCCCCCAATGTCACGATGATGTGCTCTTTTATTTCTTCTAGCAGCTTCTCTATTTTACCTTTCACATCTAGATCTATGAAATTTAGGAACTTGGCACTATCTAGAAAGGGTTGCAGGGAACACAGAGGGTCCAGGACCGAGGCCTGGGCCTCTCTCAATGGGAGGCAATGGGTGCAGGGGCGAGGAGCCCGGCCCTTCTGTCAAACTGTCATGATTTGAAACCCAGGCCTGTCAATTCCAAGCAGCATGAGTTTTGACAGCTTGCTAGCCTGTACCTCAGTTTTCTCATCTATAAAATGGAGATGAGGAGGTTAGATTCCTCCTCAAGCTGTGGTCAGACCTGGAGGTTAACAGGGCTTTGATGCTGTCAGGCTTCAAGTCAATGCTCATTCAGGGTTAGCAATTCTTAGGAGACTGAGGAAGAGCAAAGAAAGAGAGAGGTCAGTGGGAGGAACCTAGTGGTCAGCGAGGCAGCCCATGGAGAATAGGGTTTGTAGAAGGGGCCTAGGGTCTGGAGCATAATCCAGAGCATTGTCAGGCACTGGACATGCATTTTCTGCATTATCACAGCCCACTCTCAGAGCTGACCCAGGAGGGAGGTTTACACTGAAGCAAACTAAGGCTCAGAAAGCTTAAGTAACCTGCTCAGGATGGCACAGCAAAGAAGGGCTGGAGTTAGGGTTTGAGGCCAGGTCCTCACAACCCCACACAGCCCTCCACCAGGCTGCAGGGAGACAGAGGAGGATGACAGGAACAGGGGGCCACCTGGCTGCAGCAGCCCGGAGGGGTGCTTTCTGGGCACTCTTAGGCCAGACGCTAGATTGCTAAGAGTTGAATTAGCTGCTGATAAGAATGGAAGTCGGGGTGCAGAGAACTCAACTGAGACATTCGGACAAAAGAAAAAATGGGGTAGCCTGAGGGGTTACAGGGTCAAGGAGAACAGTGGTTCTGAAACTCAAGACGCAAGTTAAAGTAACCTGGGTGCTTTAAAAGTACCCATGCGCAGGTATCTGTGTGCCCCCCTTTCCCATTTAATTAGTAGGGATGCAGCCTGGGCATGGGGATTTTTCAGACCTCCTGCTGTGATTCCAATTCCAAAGCTAAGGTTGGAATCTCCGAAGCAGAGTGTTTTGTAGGGAAGGAAATAGGGCAGAAGGTAGAGATAAGTGGGTGGGAGATACTGCAGAGGCTGGGAACGGAGGGACAGAAGTGACAAAGGAAGATTCCTGAGGTGCTGGGGATGGCTGAGGTCCAGGGCACAGAAGAGGGAATTTAAGATGGAAAGGAATTTAAAACCCAGATGTGGAAAGATAATGTGGACTTACTGTCCATCAACCGTGTCTGTGGATGAAGGCGCTGGCTTGAGCCCAGGCTGTGCGTGGATGAGAGTCAGGTGCATATGGCCAAGTGGCAGGACCAAAATGTCTGAACCAGGGTGGAGGAACTTCCAGGCAGAGGAAGCAGACTGGGGCCAGGTGGGCAATCAAACACATCTACGCATCTACCCACGAGCCCATCACCTTTCCCTCCAAGTGACCAGTCTGCACTGTGTTTTACTGAGATCCAGGCTGTGCTGGGCTCTGAGGATTCAAGGCTGAGCCTACAGACCTGACCTTGACCCTTGGGGGTTTCAGCCTTTGAAACTGACAGTTGAACTGGCAATTACAAATCAGAGGGGAAAGTGCCATGATGAGGGAGGGAGGGCGTGATGGGGGAGCACAGAGAAGGGGCACAGAACCCTGACGTGAAAGGTTATGGGGAGCCAGTGAGGTCTGAGACATGATGGATGGGAGGCCTTAGTGGGGGAGGGGCAGAGGAGAGCACAGGAAGATGTTCTAGGCAGAGGGAACAGCAGGTGCAAGGGTTTGCAGAAGTGTCTTTTAGCACCGGAAGAATTTTCTAAAGGCTGGAGCACAGAGGGTGTGTGTTTTAGGGGCAGGGAGGGCAGGGATGTGTCCTGTATCTAGGGAGAGTGGGTGGGAGGGCACTGAGGGGTTCTGAACTAGGGGAGACATGATCAGACTTGTGTTTTATAAGGACTCAGCCTACTCTTCAGTGTAAAGATTGGAGGAGGGGGCAAGTCTGAGAAACCAGTTAAAAGAGAAGATGCTCAACATCAGTAATCATTAGGAAAATATAAACCAAAACCGCAATGAGCTACCACTTCACACCCACTAGGATGGATGTAACAACAACAAAACTACAAAAAATAATAAATGTTGGTAAGGATGTGGAGAAATTGGAACCCTCACACATGGCTGACAGGAAGGTAAAACGGTGCAGCCACTGTGGAAAACAGTTTGGCAGCTCCTCAAAAAGTTAAACATAGAATTACAGTACGACCCAGCAATTCCACTCCTAGGTATACACCTAAAAGAACTGAAAATAGAGGCTCAGATTTTTCTACACCAATTTCACAGCAGCATTATTTACAACAGCCAACAGGTGCAAACAACCCAAGTGTCCATCAACGGATGGATGGATAAACAAGAAGTGGTATATCTATACAATGGAATGTTAGTCACCAATAAAAACAAATGGAGGACAGATATATGCTACAACATGGATGAACCTTGAAAACATTACGCTATGAAAAAAGCTAGACACAACTGCTCCATATCGTATGAGGCCATTTACATGAAGTACCCAGAACAGGCAAATCCACAGAGAGAGAAAGCAGATGAGTTGTTTCCAGGGGGTGGAAGGCAGTGGGTATGGGGAGTAACTGCTTAATGGGCATGGGGCTCCTCTTAGGGTGATAAAAAAGTTCTGAACCTAGATAGCGGTGATGGGTGCACAACATTGTGAATGTACGTACTGCCACTGGGTTGTACACTTTAAAACAGGTAAAATGGTAAATTTTACGTTATGTGTATTTTACCACAATTAAAAAACAAACAAAATCAGACATCGTGTCAATGAGTTGAAGGCCTTGCAAGTCCCAGTAGCATTTTTTCCTTCTTCCTCTTTATCCACCAAACCCCAGACAGTTTAGCTGGTGGTTTTCTTACCTTTGCTTTCTCAGGTGAAGAACCAATCATATGCAGGTACCCCTGCCAAGACCCTGGCCAGCTATAGTCAAATGGGCAGGGGCTTGAGCGCCCTCTGGTGGGCAATCGGAGAGCAACCCAATTCTAACGACCGTAAGACGTTTGTGCTCACAGCCCAGTGCACTCGATGGTTGTGCTCAGGATACTGCTCTCCCACTCCAGAATTTCTCTTTCTTCACTAGAGCCCCCGGAGAATTGACCTGGGCGCCTGTTGTGAATGAAAATGTATAAACCATATAAACACAGGCAAAAAAAACACTTCTTCCCTTACTAATTCACTGACATCATCAGAAATTATTCCCAAGCAAGTTCCGGCCTGGCCCAATGCGCTACCCCCAATGCCCTTGCGGTCCACAAGGCGAGCCGGTAAACCAGCAGCTCCAAGTAGAGAAGGCAGAGAATGGTAAAGACTAGACGGAGGTGAGAGCAGAAAGCTGGCGAAGGACCCAGAGCAGGGGACCCAATGCCAACCGAGGAGACCAGGGAGGCCAGCGAAGGGTAGGTGGCCTTTGTCTGAGCTCAATCTGAAGGGGGAGGGGGAGAGTTCTCCGGGTATACGGGACACTCCTCATTGTTCCCCTGGTTCCTGCGCTTCCTCTCTCTTCCTCCCTCCCTGTCATGAGGAGCCTCCAACTCACCACTCCTTCCCAGGAGCCCTTCCCAGGAAAGCAGGGTGGCGGGTCCCACCTCCCCCATCTTGTACGGTTCTTCCTACCCAGCTCGTGCCCGCGGCCTGGCTATCGAACGCTTGCATTCTGAATCCTGCGTTCCACTTTCCATTCTGGATCGACCTCTTACCTCCCAAGGGACGTTTAAGCAAAGCCCCTGGCCTTCACTCCCAGGGGCCCGCTGGCAACTGCCCCCTCCTCGCAGCAGCTGTACATATGTGCATTTACAATATAGACCTCTAAGCAAGATTTCATGGGTGATGGGGGAGGGGAGTAGGCTGTGCTGCTTTTAAGAAAAGTTTGCAATGCGTTGTGTGCGTTCTTCTGACTGGCCTTCAGGGCACGGGGTCCCGGCCTCAGGCCGGCTCCGCGCGGTCAGGGATCCCTGCAGTCCTCCAGGGCCTCTAAGACCGTGTCCACCACCACCCACCCCCGCCACCCCACGGATCCACAGGAGATTTTCCGCGGAGAGGTCAAACCGGCTGCCCCAGGACTCCGCGCGCGAGACTCCGCGGGATCAGAGCAGGGAGAGCCGGCCCGCGCCGAGGGGACCCGGGCAGCCTCGCGGTCGTTTTCTTCCCGCCCTGCAGTGAGCGGACCGGCCGTCAGGGGCAGCAGGGGGCCCAGGCTGGCGGCCAGTGCCTCGTAATGGCTTCTCACGCCCACAGCGCCGGCCTCAGGGCCCTGAACGCGCAGGCCCGGCCTCCCCGCTCCGTCTCACCTCGAGGCCAAAACGGGCTCCCAGGGCGAGAAGGCGTGCGCCCAAGGCCGGCGGGGAGGGAGGCGGCAGGTAGAGGCCGCCACCCGTCTGCCAGTGCCGCGCGCCTGTGGCCCAGGGCGGGGGTGGGGGGTGGAACCCAGGGCCTCGGGTCCCCGCCTGGAGCACATGGGCCCTGGGCGCCCGGGCCACGCACGGCTGACAGACGCGCCAAACCTGTGGCAGGACGATCCCTTACCGTGGCGGGCTGAGGAAACCAGCCGGAAGAGGCGCGTGCGGCTGCGCTTCCGGGAGGGCTTCTTGGAGGCTGGCTCGGGCTGAGCGTGGGTGGGATTTCAGTGGCCGGGAGGAGGTGGGGGCCACGCTTCAGGAGCACTGGAACCTCCCAGGCTCTGGCCTGCGCGTTCACGGGCTGGCGAGCGGTGGGAGGGAAAGCCAGAGGCGGAGGGACGGTCAGGCCGCGAGCAGCCCAGGAGCAGGCGCAAAACGCAGGGCCCCCGCAAAGGGGGCTCAGACCAGGCGGAAGCCTCAGGAGCCACGTGAGGTGTTGGATTTGCTGAGACCACGTGGTCTGTGGTGTGAATGGGGCCCGAGAGCAGGCGGAAGGGGCTGCGGGGAGCTCGCCAAGGGGAGATGTGGCCGAGGTTCCCCCATCTCAGGTTCCCTGGGACTTGGCAAACCCCGGCCCGTGGAAGGGCGTGCAAATGTTCAACTGAATTGAATGGACTGTGTAAGGGAAGGGGTGTCCTCAGTTCCTTGTCAGGAGAAAGGATAGCATACAGGGTGGGGCTGTGGTCTGGGGAGAATGGAGACCTAAGAGGCAGAGAGGACAGAAGAGCGTCCAGGTGCCTCTCCTCAGAACTTCCAGACCCATCACCAGGAGAGGGCTGCCAGCCCAGGGAGAGCTGTGCTGAGTCTCTCGTCCCCGCACATGACACCCAAGCCCTGTCTCCACCCACCCACGGACCCTCCCAGCTGTGTTTGGACCTCTCTCACCAGGCTTCCTGGTCCTGCCGGGGCCCCGCAGCAGCCGCGTTTTCCACTGAGCCTGTTTCCCCTCCTGACCTGGACAGGGCAGGACCAGATGTTCTCTGAGGCCCCTTCCAGGGTGATAGGCCAGGGTGGGAGGATGCCCTGTGCTGCAGGGACAGAACATGCTGACCTGGACTGAGGGAGAAACTTGCTTTAATCCTGACCCTTCCAGGCTCATGGCTCCCTTTCAGAAAAGAGGTGCCTTTGTGAGGGGAAAAGGGTATCCAGAGCCACGGCTCCTCTTTGTTCTTCCTCATAAGGCCTCCACTGAATCCAGGCAGCTCTTGACTGGAGTAGTGAACATCAAGACTACAGGGTGTCAGGAATCCTGGGCCATGGGACCACGTGACTTCATGAGACTTTGCAGGTATCTTCCTTCTTCACCCTCGTATCCTTGGGATCTGAACAGAAGGACCTGCTGTGGACAGTAACAAAGCTACAGAGAGGGAGAAGACCCTCAGGGACTGACTGGGTGAGAAGGGTGTTGAGCCCTGGGACTAGCCCCCACCCTGCACTGAGAAAGAGCCTGAGACCCAGAGGCCAAGGTCACACAGGACATTGGTGGCAGATCTGGAACATCTGGTCCTGTCCTCAGTGGTTCTCAGCCCTCCTAGAGTCCCTGCCTTGGTCCTGCCACAGCAAACAAACTGCCAAATCCCACTGGGAGCCAGGACAGCAGGACTTCCAGTCCCCATCTTCCCTGTCACATCTGGAGACCATCTGGAGGTGATTCATGATCTAGGAAGGTTGGGGTAAGCCATGGCCTTCTGACCTCTCCTCTGGCCTGGGTAATGGACCACCTCAGCCACTGATTTGCTGTGTGACCAGGGGCAGTGCCATCCGTCTCTGGTCTTCAGTCTATAAATGAAGGACTTGGACCCCATGGCCCAGGGCACTTCTGGGTCTCTTTGTATGGTCTGGAGCTGCTCACAGGAGCAGGGCCAGATGGTCAGGGGGAAGGACTCTGCTCCCTCCTCTCTGTTCTGGGGGCTCCAGGATCTGCCTCCACCCATATGCAGGTGGGGTGGGGGGAATGTCACTTACACAATGGCCCTGGACACTCTGCTGAGGTCCTATACCATATCAGTAGCTTTCTGACAGGAGTGGCTCCTTTGAGGTATGCAAGACAGCATTCCCAGCCAACACGGGCCTCCCAAGCTACAGAGAGCACAGCAGCAGGTATGGGGAAAGGGGCGCTGTGGGGATACACTGTGTGTCTATAAGAGGGTCTCTGTGTTTGTCTTGTCAGTGGGAGAGAGGTTGGAGGGCTTCCTATGTGTGACTGTATGCTTGTTTTAAATTTTTACTCCTTAGAGTACTACTGAGACTGAACATCTTCCTTTATTAGTCATTTTTATATCTTCTTAAAAGCTGCTTGCTATTGTCATTTATTTTTCTCATAATTTAAGACCTCTTTGTATGATACTTTTATATCACAAATTTTACAAAGGTATTTCCACTTTTTGTGCTTTATCTTTTAAACTTATTTGGGGTTATTTAAAACAAAAACATAAATATTTCATTTTGAAGTCAATTTATCAATATTTTCCCTCATGGTTGGTTTCTGGCTTTCATCTGATGCTTAGAAAGCTTATCTCCATAGCATGAAAATAAAAAGATTTACTCATATTTTTTCCTTAAGGAACTCTTTATTGTTTTTCCTCTTTACAAAAGTGATGCATGCTTGTTGTCAAAGTAAAAGGGCAATAAATTAATTTAGGTAGGTAGTATCTTTATGAGTTTTTCTATCTAAGAACAAGGTATCACTCCCTCTCCCCCCATTTATTTAACTTTCCTTTTGTACCCCTCAGCAGAGATTTATAATTTCTCCACATAGGTCCTAGTAAGTTTATATCTAGAAAATCAACTTTTCTTGATGCTGTTGGGAATGGGATATTTTCTTTCATTATATTTTCTATTGGTTGTTGGTATAAAACAAACTACTTATTTTTGGATGTTATTTTAAAACTGGTTGTCATTCTTGATCTAAAATTGAATAAAATGGAAAAGATTTGTTTCCTTGTGAAGACTCTGCCGTATCCATTTCTCTCTCAGGGTTTTCCACCAGGGTGAATCTGAGGATACTTGATCTAGTTCAGCATTAACCTTGACAGTTTTCTACATCCTTATTAGGATTTTCCTTCACTATGGACACTCTGATGCTGACTAAGTTGGAAGCTAAACCTGAAGGCTTTCCCACACACATTACACGCATAGGGTTTCTTCCAAGTATGGACAGTCTGATGTATAATACAGTCAGAACTATAGCTGAAGCCTTTGCCACACTCCACACATCTGAAGGGTTTCTCCCCAGTGTGGCTTCTCTGATGCCGAATTAAATGGGCATTAACATGGAAGGCTTTTCCACACTCCTTACACTGAAAGGGCTTCTCTCCAGTATGGATTCTCTGATGTACAATATAGTCAGAACTACAGCTAAATGCTTTCTCACATTCCATACATTTGAATGGTTTCTCCCCAGTGTGTATTCTCTGATGCCTAGTTAGTTTGGCGTTGATGCTGAAGGCTTTCCCACATTCCTTACACTGATAAGGCTTTTCTCCAGTGTGGATTCGGTGATGATCAAGTAGGTTTCTTTTAGAAGTAAAACATTTCCCACACTCATTACATTCAAAGGGCTTCTCCCCAGTGTGAATCCTCTGGTGCTGCATTAGTTTTGCATTAACGTTGAAGGCCTTTCCACACTCATTACACTCATAGGGCTTCTCCCCGGTGTGGATTCTCAGATGCTGCCGAAGCTGGGAGTTACACCTGAAGGCTTTCCCACACTCTTTACACTCATAGGGTTTCTCACCCGTGTGGATTCTCTGGTGCTGGATTAACTTCCCTTTGACACCAAAGGCTTTTCCACATTCAGTACACTCATAGGGTTTCTCCCCTGTGTGAATTCTTTGATGCTGAATGAGTTTTGCATTATTACTAAAGGCTTTTCCACACTCCTTACACTGATAGGGTCTCTCTCCAGTGTGGATGCTCTGATGCTGCCTAAGCTGGGAGCTGCACCTGAAGCCTTTCCCACACTCATTACATTCATAAGGTTTCTCTCCAGTGTGGATCCTCTGATGTTGAATTAATTTTGCATTAACATTGAAAGCTTTCCCACAGTCATTACACTCGTAAGGTTTCTCTCCAGTGTGGACTCTCTGATGTGTGATATATGCAGAACTGCAGCTAAAGCCATTCCCACACTCCTTGCACTGATAGGGCCTCTCTCCTGTATGGATTCTCTGATGCCTACTCAGACTCCCATTAACGCTGAAGGCTTTTCCACACACCTTACACAGATAGGGCTTCTCCCCACTGTGGATAGTCTGATGTGTGATATAATGGGAACTGTAACTGAAGCTTTTTCCACACTCTACACATTTGAAGGGCTTCTCCCCACTGTGAAGTCTTTGATGCCAAATTAATTTTGCATTAACGCTAAAGGCTTTGCCACAATCCTTATGCTGATGGGGCTTCTCCCCAGTGTAGCTATCTTGATCCTGATTAAGTTGAGAGTTACACCTAAAGCTTTCCACTAATTCTTCACATTTGAAAGGTCTTTCCCCAGAATTAATTATTTCATGTTGAATAAGTTTTGTGTCAAAGCTGAAGGCTTTCTCCAATCCTGTACACTCAGGGGACTGCTCTCCAGTGGAGATGGTATGACACTGATTCAAGTTTGGACTTTGCCTAAAGCAACACTCCTCCATGGGGCTTATATTGTCTTTCACTGTCCCATCAATGACACTCCTGTTTTCTTTCTCCATACTTCCTACTAAGTGGACTTCCTGCTGTTTCTCTAGAATATAAGTTTCTGAAAAGTCTGTTTCCTGGGAAGAGTTCCTTTGAAGTTCAAATGATGTATTATGTTTTTCTTCATACATTTCCTCTGTCAAATTATTGTCAGTCTGGATATCAATATTTACTATAAAAAACAGAAAACATAAAATATCATGTAAGAACCATGTTAGAAAACAAAAGAACTGTGATAGAAAGAAAAAAGGATCAGGGTAATCAAGGGTGGGGGGGGCTCTTTAAAATCACCAGACTAGGTCAGAGAATCTAAGGTTCATCCATAAGGTGGAATAACATGCAGCTGTTATAAAATGAAATAAATCTATATGTACTGACATGAAAAGATGTCAAAGACACACTGTTAAGTGGAAAAACAAGTTGAGAAATGGTATGTAGAGTATCTTCCATTTGTGCAAAGGAGAGTAAAAAGGGCTGACATAAACACATATATTTGAATATGCCTAGAAAACTACTGCAAGAATACACAAGAAACTGAGCAAACTGGCACAGGAAGTTTGGGAGACTTCCCCACTGCTCCCACTTTATGCACTTTTTATAGTGTTTTGAGCATGTACCAATATTACAAATTTTAAAGTAATGATTTTAAAAGATCACCAGTCTCTAAACCAATAACCAGTAACAAGAAGGTTAAAAGTGACAGCAGTGGAACAAAATTCTAGGTCTTATCTGCCAGATCAGCATTCTTTCCATCACACCATACTTTACTACACTCTTCAGTTTCTATTAATAAAAATGGAAACTGCTTAAGAAAGAGAAGGCACAGAATCCAACAACATGTGGCAACAAGGGATGGCAGGTATTAGCACTAGGAAGCAAATGGGAACAAATCTTGTTTATTTTCTTAGAACTTAAACTCTAGGCTTTCCAAAACTTCTCCTTTAACTTCTTTTTTCTCTACTTCAGAAAGGCTCTGTTCAGGCCCATTTGATCCCTTTGATCCCATCTCTTCCCACCCCTCCAGAACACTGCAGCATTCTCCTTGCCTTTCCTTCTACCTCTTCCCTCAATCCTACAATTGGTCACTCCCTAAAATTCTTTCTGTAATCTTATTAGTCTTTCTATAATCCCATAGTCCTAGTAGAACCAATGATCTCTACATTTATTCTCAAATTTCTCAAAATTGGCCCCAAAATGCTTCCTTTATTTTTTCACCTCTCATCTCTCCTCAGCCACATGTAATATGCCCCCTACCCCAGTATTTCATTATAATTGTCCTCAACAGACCCAAATGACCTGGACTTCCCTAGCAACCATTTTCAAAATAATATTGGTCTTTTCCTGATTATAGAAATAATATTCATCTGTAGTATCAGAAACTTACAAAGAAAAAAATTCAAATTACCTGGAAAATTTTTTTAAAAAATCAACTCTGCTGACATGGGTCTTGTGCCCTGTGATTTCCCCTTCTTCCTGCCTAGAACCCATTTGATTCCTGACCCCAATTAACCTACATACACTGACTAGATGAATGTTTCTATCCTCACCTGACATCACGATGGGTTGTTCAAAGACTTCAGGACTGTCTGTTGCCTACAGAATGAAATCCAGACTTCTTTGACTAAGAAGCTCCACAATATCACTTTCATCCCCCTCTATATGCCAAGCACTTTAAGCGCTCCATTTCCAAAACATGTCTTCCTTGGTCAGTGAACATCTGGTTGAATGATTACAAGGAACAAAAAGCCACTGAAACCATCTTTTAAAAAAAGAGGATTCATCAAAAGGATGCAAGAGTATCTTATGGACCCCAAAGGCAGGAAGTAAAGCTGGGCCTCATGGGAGATGGGAAATCACCTGGCAGCTACTCTGCATGAGCCAATGAGAACCTCACTATTTCAAGAGTGGTCTGGGAACAAGAATTACTGGCATTACCTGGGAACTTAACAGAAATGCAGAATCTTGGCCCTGCCCCAAACTAACTGAACGACAATCTGCACATCTGCAAGATGCCCAGGTGATGCATTTGTTCATATTTTGAGAAGCACCAAATTGATAGCATTACTTCCTCCCACCTTATTTCCTAGAGCTTATTATATATAGCTTTCTCCCTCCCCAAATAATAATAATAATAGTAATAATAATAATAAAAACAGAATTTAACTGAGCACACACTATAAGCTAGGCACTTGGTACATGTTATCTCATTTTATCATCAAACCTAGCACCATTACCTCATTTTGTAATTATTATTCCATTTTCAAGGGTGAGAACACTAACTCTTAGAGAATGCAGATAACTGACCTGCTCAAAGTCACACAACTAGGAAGTAGCACAGTTGGGATTGGAACTCAGAAAGTCTACTCCAAAGTCTAAGTAAAAAGACTTTTAATTCTGTACCCTTCACATTAAGTGGACAGTGCTTAGAAAGTAGCAAGGACCCAAAAAAAGTACTGAATCCATTCATTTTGTCTGAGAAAGGTAGAATTCCAAAATTAGGATTGAAAATAATTACAATAAAGCATTTGAAAAAAGATCTCTTCTTGGAATTAGAAAGAAATAGCAAACTATGAAAATAGTCAGAAAGGTCTCAACTGTTGCTATCTCTAGAAATCATCAAAAATTATTTAAATGGGGCTTCCCTGGTGGCGCAGTGGTTAAGAATCCACCTGCCAATGTAGGGGATACAGGTTCGAGCCCTGGTCCGGGAGGATCCCACATGCCGAGGAGCAACTAGGCCCACGTGCCACAGCTACTGAGCCTGAGCTCTGGAGCCTGCAAGCCACAACTACTGAGCCCATGTGCCAAAATTACTGAAGCCCGTGTGCCTAGAGCCTGTGCTCCACAACAAGAGAAGCCACCTTAGTGAGAGGCCTGTGCACCGCAGTCAAGAGTGGCCTCCACTCTCTGCGACTAAAAAAAAGAAAGCCTGCGTGCAGCAACGAGGGCCCAACGCAGCCAAAAATTAATTAATTAATTTTAAAAAATTTAAATGTTACTCTGTACGGCTAGCCAATAAATGTGGCACGCTTATATGTTGCTAAAGCTGACTTTCTTCCTAAAGGATTACTTTTTCCAGCATAATGGGCAATGTGTGCCTCCTTACCAGTCCAGAGGCCCTGGGGGCCTGTGCCTGTTCCAGAGGCCAGTGGAGATGGGCCCTCCAGCTCACCTCCTCCCTCCAGCTGTGAGATCACAGTAGGTTTGAGAAGGGGAAATCCTGTTTTGGGGAAAGGAAATAGGAAAGATAGGTGAATGATCTCCCACAGCTGATTTCCTAAACCTCTTCTCAGATTGTGTCAGCAATGGGGAGGGAAAGAAAGAGCCCCAGAGGGTCCCGTGCCTAAGAACTATGGGAAAGTGGCGGGGGTGGGGGGGTGGTGGGAGGAAGAGGCTTGAGAAGATGCGGGAGGAGTTGGGGAGGGCCCAGACTGTGAGACCTCATGCAGGGCAAACAGGGAGATTCTGCCTAAAGGGATAGGTACCATTTTTTGACCAGGGCCTAAAATATTACAAGTACACCGAGATCCTTGGAAACACTCAAGATATCCAGGTAGGGTGAGGGGGAACCTGAAGGTAATGCTGTAGAACAGGAAGTTACTTTTTTTCCACGCTGTGTCCAAAACACAGCCTCTATCGGGTGGATCAAGAGTGCACAACAGTCCCAGTAAAGTCCTATATTGGCCCAAAAAGGGCTTGGGGTTCACCCTTCCCAGCAACCCCGGGTCTAGGGGATTAGGAATCAGCCCCTGAGGTTCCCACTCAGTGAAGGATTACCAGAGGCCCCACCTGCAACCAGTAAGGGGAAAGGAAGCCAGGAAACCCTAATCAGCAGAGTCTGAGTCCCCGGGGGAGAAAGGCCTTACCCAGGGAGGCCACATTCCCATAATTCTCCAGCATCACATCCCTGTACAGAGCCCTCTGTGCAGGGGACAGGCCATCCCACTCCGTCTGGGTGAAGTACACAGCCACGTCCTCAAAGGTCACCAACTTCTGAAACAACAGGTTCCTGCTGCCCTAGGGGCCAATTCCATGGCTCATGCCCTAGGTGAGGGGCAGAGGGCAGTATGAGGGCTTGAGGAGGGGCTTGTGAAGAGCACAACATTAATAACAGGGGGAAAGATTTGAGAAAAACACTTGGAAGGTAAAGCATGGAATATCTGACCTGGCTCACAGCAGAGAAACCTCATGCCATATTTCACACTTACAAAGGATGACATAAGTTGAGATGAAAGAAAAACACCTCCCATGACCAAGTTCCCCTAACGCAACTGCTTCCTTTCAGTCAGGCCGTGCCCTCACTGGCGGAAGTAGCTCTGGGCCCACCCACAGGCTTTCCCACTTCCTCGCCCTCGCCCTCACCCTCAAACCTCAAGCCGCGCCCAAAGAACGGCCATGGCTTCCATCTCACCCAGCCCCACCTGATTTCTATCATGGACCCCCTACAAAAGGCTGCATAACCTCTGCTCCAGCGCCTTCAGCAGAGGAAGCTCAGTGCTGCCCAGATCGGCTGGGCACCGTGGAGGTGGAGGGAGGGGTGAGAGCAGGCAGCCCATCCTGCTTGCAAATGGCTCTCGCCAAAAACCCATTTTCTGTTACCCTCTCCCAGTCAAGCCTCAATCTGTCCAACTTCACCCAAGACTTCACTGTCTCTCCAAGGAGGTTTGGGAAAGAAGGGAGGTCAGCCATCTTTTCAGCCGCTCCTCTGCATCACTCGGCGCTCGGCACTCAGCACAGGCTCCACCATCAGGGCTGATGGCCGAGCCGCTCCTCCCCTCCGGGCAGCTGCCACTTCTGGCTGCCCTCGCTCTACCCACCACGGCCTTCTGTAACAACCTTGGGGACACACTGGCAGCGATTTGCCTCTCAACTGCTCTCTGCCAGGGCCTGTCTTGCTTGATTCTACGGGCCTCCACCCATCAACAATTCTAGTCCAACTTGTGGGCACTTCTGTGAGTCATTCATCGTGTGACTTGGATAAGACAAGAAATTCTTGGTACAAAATTAAATGCCTTCGCTGTCGCCCACCATCCCCTTTTAGCCCACGACTGGTGCCTCCTCCTTAATTCAAACCTCAGCTGGTGTCACCCACCACCATCCGCGAAGGAAAGAAACCTGGGGATTCGTTCCTGACTCCTCCCTCCCCCTTACCCCACCCCAATCTTTTGACTCTTCCTCCTAGAGATTTTTATGTTAAGCATTACTTGAATTGGGTCTCCCTCTTTAGCAACTACTTGCCTTAATGAAGCCTATGTCACCTAGACCAATAGGACTCTTTCTGAAGTGGTCACCTTGCTTTTAAACCTCCCCTCAAAATTAGTCCCCACACAGGCATCAGAAACCTGACCTCGTTAACTTCACTGGCTCCATAGGTGTCACAGGGCTGAACCGTTAAGTCACACAATGACAAGTCACTTCACTCCCCTTTGCCTTTGTTTCTTTTGTGGTAGAATGAACGCAACACAGCGCCTATCTCCCAGGGCGTCTGTCAGGACTGAGTGATCCATGTAAAGTGCTTAGTATGGTGCCTGAGGCGTAGTAAGCCTCAAATGGTGTAACTGGAGTTACTGTGACTATGATTATTCCCAAACTGTAGCCCATGGAGGTCCCTGGATGAGCATCAGTGGGGTCCATGAAATCCCTGAAATCGTATGGAAATTTTCGTTTGCATGTTATTCTGGGGAGAGGATCCAGAGCTCTTATCAGAGATCTAAAGCTTGGCCACTGCACCCCAAGCCCTGAAAGCCTCCCCAGGACACAATGAGACACAGGACTTCCTGTCTTTTTTCCCTCCCTTGATCCCACTCTCCTTATGTCCCCTTCCCCTGGAATTAGAGGCGCAGCCATTCTTTATGTGGATCTGGTCCTGCTATTCCTCTTTATCTACACCCCCCTCCCTGGAATCCTAGTCCCCTGCTATCTTCTTCCATTCATGGGCAGCTTCCATGTCTCTCATTCACCAAAGCCCTCTGCTGGGGGAGCAAAGCAAACTGGTGTGCAGAAGACTATATTTCTGCCTTCCAGACACTTCTGTCTTGCCTGTCCTGGTCTCTGGCCCCTATCCCTCCGTATCATCGCTCTTCCCACAAGCTCCAGTCTGGCAGGCAGAAGCATGGAGGGCCCCTCCAGCTTTCATAGGAAGGCTCACCAGATTCCCTTCTCAGTTTTCTTCAATGTGAAACTGCTCAGAGGAAGAGCTGAAGGACCCACAGCTCACCTGGGGCCAGGCTGTCAGAAGCATGGCTGCCATCACCTGGTCTCCCTCTCAGAGAAGGACTGGAGCTGAGGGAAAACAGGGGGACAGATGTGAGACAAGCCACCCCCACCACGAACAATACAGCCCCTCATAGAAGATCTGAGATGCGGGCAGCCAGCATCCAGACAGAAGTGCAAGCAGGAGCTGCCATGGGAAGAAAGGAGCGATCTGTTCACTGGCTCTGTGCCCAGGGCTCCTCCTGGCCATGACACTGACACTGACTGCCACGGACCCTAGGATTTTTACAATTCTGGACACATATAATACACACACACAAGTGTGCATAAAATGCAGGTAGAGTCTAAAGAATAATAAAACAAAGACTCGTGTAGCAACACGATGCTCTAAACGAGCATCCCTCTCTATTATACTGCAAGAGAAGCCAGCTGGACGGGCTGCAGCCCCAGCACATAGGCCTGAGTCAGGCCCCAGGGAGGCACCTCCTGGAGAAAGGGACAGCTGCTCCCTCCCACATGCCGGTTCCCTCACACAGCTGACTGCCCTCAAGAGTCCTGATACCTCTGTAGAGATCTTGGGAGGTTAGGCTCCTGCCCGGCCCAGGTTTACTGTGAGGAAGCTAGGCCACAAGTGAGGTACCGGATGGCTCCTCATATCTTCCAGCCTTCTGATGGCAAAGAAGCCAAGGCCTCAGCTGCCTGAGAGAGGGGGTCACTATAGCATCCCGTCCCTGGTCCCATGACCCAGCACTCCTTGTTCATTGTATTCAAGACCACATGGACCAGTTATTTTCTAATTTTTAGTGCTCCCAAAGTCAGTCTTGAAATTTTATATTTTCCTAAAATATTGTCTATATCTTCCAGAATTTAAACTTGAGTGTAGAATTATGGGAAACAGTGGCTCATGATTTTTTTCATTTCCTCCACACCTTGAGGTATACCTTGCTTTTCCTACTTCTTCTTTGAATATATATGCTCTCTAGACCTTTTAGCCTTAGTTAATGTTATGGACTGAATGTGTCCCCCAAAATTCGTATGTTGGAGCCCTAATTTCCAATGTGACTGTATTTGGAGACAGGACCCATGAGGAGGTAATAAGGTTAAACAAGGTAATAATCTGATAGGGCGGGTACCCTAGTAAGAAGAGGAAGAGTCTTCCAGAGCTGTCTCTGCTGTGAGGACACAGTGAAGGCAGCCACCTGCAGCCTCACCAAGAACCACATCGTCTGGAACCTTGATCTTAGACTTCCAGCCTCCAGAACTGTGAGAAATAAATTTCTGTTGTTTAAGCCAGACAGTGTATGATATTTTGTTATGGCAGCCCAAGCAGACTAATAACATTAGGCTGAACCATGGTTTATCTAGTTTAATGTTGTTTTATTTTCAAAAAACTAGCTTTTCTATTTAGAATACCACTCCCTTTTCTACCTGTTTGTTTGGTTTTATAAAATTAATTAACTTATTTATTTAGTTTTGGCTGCGCTGGGTCTTCGTTGTTGCGCTCAAGCTTTCTCTAGTTGCGGTAAGCAGGGGCTACTCTTCGTTGCGGTGCGTGGGCTTCTCCTTGTGGTGGCTTCTCTTCTTGTGGAGCACGGGCCCTAGGCACACGGGTTTCAGTAGTTGTGGCACACAGGCTCAGTAGTTGTGGCTCACAGGCTCTAGAGCACAGGCTCAGTAGTTGTGGCGCACAGGCTTAGTTGCTCCGCGGCATGTGGGATCTTCTCGGACCAGGGCTCGAACCCGTGTCCCCTGCATTGGCAGGCGGATTCTTAACCACTGTGCCACCAGGGAAGCCCCCTCTACTTGTTTTAAATTAAGCTCTGCTTTTTAAAATTTGTTTTTTAGCTCTGTAAGAGACACCTTATGTACCTCACCAAATCCTCTTGTCCACTCTTAGTCCAGTTCCAGAGGCTTTGACCAGCTCTGCACAAGTACAACCTACAAATGCCTCCTCAAGGGTCTACACCACACATGCCTGGCTCCTGCCCTAGGGCTTCTCTGTCCTGTGTGGGACATCTGTGGACACCTGCTGGGTCCTGAAGGATAGGGGAGTTAATGCCTGTGATGCTACCACTGACCAACAGGAGACAGAGGTCAGTGGATAAACGTTTCCCCCTTTAGTCCCCCATGTGGGCAGCCATGAGATTCCAAGGCTCCTCAAAGATCGTGCAAGTCAGAGCACCAGTCGCCTGTGGAGGGGCCAGCCTGACAGCACATCCTTGTATTGGCTGTCCCTCCTTCTCTATTGCACTCTCCTTGTCTTTCACTCTGCCCCTGGGACTACATTCCCAAATAAACTGCTCGCACACAAATCTCTGTCCTATGTTCTGCTTTCAGGGGAAGCTAGACTACAAAAAGCTTTTTTCTACCTTCTTGAGGCTACATGATTCATTCATTTTCATTCTTGCTGTGTAGCAATCTAAACCTATAAATGTTCCTCTGAATACATTATTCCCTACATTCCAGAGGCTTTTCATATTTCATGTTTTAATTACTATTTTATAACTCGTCAGCAACTGTGTTTTGTCTCTGGACAAAGAACTGTTCAGGATAATTTGTTGTTGTTAATTTATTCTCTGGCTTTACTGCATGGTGTTTAAGTAACCTGATCTATTTACTTCTGCTTTACAGATTTTTAAAGGTTTTCTTCTGTGGCTACAGTGTCCATTTTAAAAATATTCCATGGATGCTTAAAAAGAAAACTTATTCCAACATGGATGGACCTAGAGATTATCATACTAAGTGACGTAAGTCAGAAAGAGAAAGACAAATACCATATTATATCACTTATATGTGGAATCTAAAATATGACACAAATGAATTTATCTGTGAAAGAGAAACACAGACATAGAAAACAGATTTGTGGTTGCCAAGGGGGAGGGCGGTGGGGGAGGGATGGACTGGGAGTTTGGGACTAGGAGATGCAAACTATTATATGTAGAATGGATAAACAACAAGGTCCTACTTTATAGCACAGGGACCTATATTCAATATCCTGTGATAAACCATAATGGAAAAGAATATGAAAAAGAATGTGTGTATATATATGTGCATATACCTATATAAATGAATTACTTTTGTGTACAGTAGAAATTAACACAACATTGTAAATCAACTATACTCCAATAAAATAAATTTAAAAAAAGGAAACTTATCCTGTGATGGAAGAACATAATCTATCTGAATCTAATAAATCAACTCTACCAATTTTATTATATAGATTTTTCTCCATAACCCATGATTACTTTTACCTAATTGTTTAGAGAGCCAGTAAAGAGTGAACTCTCATAAAACACTGAGCCCTTATGTATCATAGGAAAAGCCTTTCAAATCTTTAAGAAATGAATAATTCTAACACTATTTAAACTGTAGCAGAGAACAGCAAAATAAGTTTCCCAGACCTTTTTATGATGCCAGCAAAATATGGATACAAAAACCATAAACTAGTATCATTTATGAATACTGATGCAAAAATCCTAAATATTGAGGACTAGACTCCAGTAGTTCCTTAATGTGACATATCATGACTAAGAGGGATCATCCTATGAATGCAAGTAAAGTTCAATATTAGCACAGATTGTACTTTCCACATTAATAAATCAAAGAAAAACATACTCTCCATCTCAGTGGATGTCAAAGGTGTTGGATAAATTCAATATTCATGCCTAAATTTTAAAACTTATACCCTAGGGAAACTCTCATATGATATACATGATATATGATATACATACAAAATTTTGTATATATACAAAATTATTATCAGCAGTATTTTAATAGCAAAAAATTGGAAACAACTCACATGTCCACTGAGAATACACAAATAAGCTGTCGTGCCATTTTTACAATGGAACATTACCCAGTAGCAAAAACGAATGACTCACAGCTACACACAAAATATGGATGAATTTAGGAACATTAATATTGAGTTATGCCAGTCCCAGAAGACTACAGACACCATGATGCCATCTTCATAAAGCTCAAAAACAAAATTAATCACATTATTTACATACACATATATGATAAAATTATTTTTAAAAATATGATTAACACAAATATGATATGTGTTATCAAAAATCAAAAATATGATTAACACAAAATTCAAGAGAGCTGTTACCTCTAGGGGTGAGAATGTGGGAACTGGGTTGGGGAGGAGCACACAGATGCAGCCGTATGGGCAGTGCTCTTCTTAATGGTGTGGTGTGTTTAATGCGTGCTCACATTACCACTATGCTCCATAAATGCCATGCTAGATGCATAACATTTAAAATATACATACTTATCTCTATGATATGAAATGATTTTCAGTGTGCAAAAGGTAGTGTGCTATCTTCTGTGTAAGAAAAAAAGGGAGTATAAGAAAATACATGTGTATCTGGTGATTTGTGCAAAAAGAAACAGAAGGAAAAACAAGAAACTAAGGAGAATAGGGGCCTCAGGTGTGGATGGGAAGTAGATGAAAGGAACCTGGGAACTGAAACAGGATGGAAGGAAACAGTGCAGAAGGGATGAGGAGGAAATGATACTTCCCTGTGCCTTTTTGTTCTGACTTTCATAACCACAGTAATGTTTCATATATCTATACCTGTATCTATCTATCTATCTATCTATCTATACATATGTATAAAAATCAACCAACCAGAATGGGATGGGGGGGTGACGACGTCCAAAAAATACAAACAACAGTAAATAAGCCTAACTATACCACAGCATAACCACAGTGAAGTGATGGGAAAGAAAAGAACTAAGTAACTCTGCAAAACAGTATTTTAACTAAATTCTCTAAGGCTAAAAAGACCTGTAGCCAAAGACTTCTTGAGGTTGCATGATTTTTAAAATCTATTTTCATTCTTTCCTATTTGGCAATTAAAACCTACAAGGCCACAAAATTTCCTCTGAATACACTACTAGCCACACTTCATGTTTTCGTTACTGTTTTATAGCATATTTTTTTGTAAACTTGCTTTCATGAGGGTATGAATGAGTCATTCTGGAACTTTTTGTGTATTCTAGGACTAAGCAAATCAGTATATTCTACATTGTAGAAATCATTCCCAGGTCATTGTCATCCCACCGCCCAAGAGAAGTTGGGCCGGGTTACCGTTTGGAACTGACACGGCTCCTGCAGACAGTGCTCTCAAAAGTCGGGCTTCTTCTGTAGCCTGGAGGGGCTCTGCTTTTTCTGCTCCCGCACTGGCCTCGATTCACTCCCTGAGTTAGGAGGGCGGGGCGCATATAGTCCATACTTGAAATGCATAAAACGTGCAGGTAAAAGCCCCTGCACGACCTCATTATGTCAAAAGACTCATATCACCTCAGGCCGCTACACCCCTGCAAATATTCTACCCCCTGGCTGCTCCAACACAAGTTCCCAAAAGGCGAGCAGCATCTTCCCCAAAGTGCTAAATGCTCGGGGCTTCGTGGCTGTGGCAGTACCCCGGGCTTCGCCTTCCACGAGACAGAACGTCATCGGCCACCAACTCCAAAGCGGGAGTCGAGGAGGGGGGAAGAGGACCCCCCCCGACAGGAAACCCACCGCCAACGCAGGGGGAAGGAGCGTCCCTGCCGCACCCAGAGCCTCGGAACCAGGCACCGCCCCCGCCTCCCGCAGCCCTTACTCACCTCCAAAGCTGGCTGCTCGGCGGCGGGCGGCCGGAAGTGCGTCACCAGGCCGCGGCCGAGCCTCTCTAGGAGCAGCTTTGCTCCTTCTCGGCGGTGCTCTGGCCCCGCCCCCTGCAACCGAAGCCCTGGTACTCCGAAGCACGGCACCCTTCTCCCCGATGCGGGTCGCAACGAGGAAGCAGTTGCTCCTCGCGGTGAGCTAGGGAAGACAAGAATGCGGCGAGCGCTGGGCCCAAACCAGGGGTGGCGCCGGGGATTTGTATCTTAGTAAAGCTGCCGTGCAACCAGATTTGGGAGTTTCCGGACTGGACGCCTGGATCGCATGCTGTCAAACCCAAGGCCCCCTTTCTGGAACAAATATTTCCTAGTGACCAGCATACTCTCCTGTCATGAAACTCATAGGTAATGGCTTAGAAGATCATAGACAGTATAAACAACCTGCATTATAAAAAGTAATGTTATGTGCTAACATTTATGTAATAAAGGAGAAATAAAAGGAAAATTATAATTTAAAATATATATTTCAGAACGTATAGGTTTAGTCGTGACTGGTATAGGAGACCTAATAAGTAGTCAGATCATTTGCTCTACACATAGAACGTGCCTGAATGCCACAGTGCTGTATCTCATATTGGTATTTCAAAAATCACAAGTTGTTATCCAAAATGGTGAGCACAGGGACTTCCCTGGCGGTCTAGTGGTTAGAACTCAGCGCATCCAAGCTGCAGGGGGCACGGCACGGGTTTGATCCCTGGTCCAGGAAGTAAGATCCTGCAAGATGGGCATAAATGGAAAAAAAAAAAAAAAATGGTGATCACAGAATCTTCTCTTGATTATACAGTAGTTATATTTCTGGAGACTCAGTTATGTTAAAACTGTGCAAAGATACACTGCGTTCATCTTGATTTTTTTTAAAAAAAGCTCTAGATTCGGGTAATTTATAAACAGTTTTTACCTATGTGAATGTTCAGCAAGACATATGAAAGTCTGTGAAAACTTTTTCAATAGACAGGTCTGTCTTGTGCATTGCAGGATTTGTGGTACTCCTGGCTCCCATCCAACACCCCCAAATCTTGTGACAAAAATGGCCCCGTAAAATTCCAAAATGAGGCCTGGGGGAGGGGGACAGCACCAAAAGCCACTGGATTGACCACCCTTAAGTTCCCTCCCAACCGTGACCGAGCTGGCCCTTGTTCTTTCAGCTCTGATCCCTCAGTGCTGCTGTACTGGAAGGTGGCCAGCCCTCACTCTCTTCCAGCCTCTTAGCACTCCCATTCTCCTCTCAACTTCAGCCCCACTTGCTGAACATGCTGTTCTCTAAACCTAGAATGTACTTCCCATTCTCACCCTCTGTCTTGACTGTTACTTGAAGTCTCAGCTCATATCCCATTTACCGTGGGAAGCTAGTCTTCCCTGACCACCCAGAATAAGGCAGGTCCCCAGTCACATGCCAACATCACCCTGTACTTTTCAGTACATGGCACATGTGTAATTATTCAATGGTGACAGTATTTAAATCTCTGTTTTCTCTCATCCCTCCAGGGAGCAGGAACTATATCTATCTTGTTCAACACCATTGTCCTCAGCTAGAGCACAAGGCCTGGCACAAAGGAGGTGTACGATAAACGTTGGTTGCTGACATAATCCAAAGGCTTCAGCCCCAACTCCTGGGTAGAAGCTTTCTTTATTTCTGTGCCACTAGAGGTAAGATACGTCTTATGCCTGCGATCATGACACTGACCAGGAACTCATCTCTGCTTTGCCCTGACTCTGATCATCACTGTTGCCCAAAATGAGCACTTTACATGGCTCATCTCCTTCAGATGGGAAAGTGGTCTCATGATTGGGCACAGCGATAGCTGGGGATTACATTGCTCTTGGCAAGAACTGCTGTTTCCACTTCTTCCTAGATTCACAAAGCAGACCTTTAGCTAGGAATGAGGACTCGTCTAAAGAAATAAGGAATTAGATCACAGTGTCACAGAAATGATGGCCCCAAGTGTTGGATCATAAACCAGTTGCCTAATTTTACACAGAAAAAATAAGTCCTCCTAAATAATCATGAATCTTCTACTACTAAGAGTGCTAGGACAGGTGCATGCCAAGTTTCTAAGGCTCTACAGAAGGCCTGCAGAGGCAGAGACCACTCCTCGTTTGCCAACCTCTGTTCTTCCCTAACAGAATCTCTAGCAAGGCAAAGACAGTCCAGAAAAAATAACACACTTCCCAGCCCCCTTTATAGCAAAGTGTGGACATGTGAGTAACTTCTGGCAAATGGGCTATAAGAAAAAGCAATGCTTTGGTCTTAAAGAGTAGAGGCATGCTCTCCCTTGCCCCTCAGCCCGGGAATGCTGGCAGGGGTGTGAGCATCTTGGACTATGAATGAGGATGTGGCCCCTGAAGATGACAGAGCAGCCAGAAGGAAGAGTCATGGAGCTGCTATATCAGCCCTAGCAGCCCAAATCCTAGCTAATACCCTTAGAAATAAGGACTGGTGAAAAGAATCACACAATAGTTCAGTGTTCTGCAAGTCCATCTCTATACTGGGCCTATAGCCACTTTTATTCACACTCAGATCTAAGGCTTATTCTCCTGGACCCTCTGTCCTCGAAATCTCAGGGCTTCCCCAGAGCCCTTCCTCCCTGCCTGCTAGGGGAAACTGATGGTCTTCTCACATTAAAAAATCTCTTTTGGTGTTTCCAGTTTTAAGATGACAGAGTAAAGATGGTTCTGCCTGTGTCTCCTCTTGAAAATTGTGGGAAAGAAATAAGAGCCTGGTTGGGGTTCATTCCAAGAGTTCAAGGATGTTTCAATATTATAAAATCTTCCTTTATTTATTGATATTGTGAATTAACTTAGCAGATCATTCAACTTACTATGTGGAGAAATATAGTCACATGCCCGGTTTTATGTCAGGTCCCCCGGCTTTACATCAGGTGCCCCAACTTTATGTCATGTGCCCTGGTTGGCATTTTTTGTTTCTTGTTTTTTTTAATAAAACTATTATTATTTGTGGTTAACCAGAATATGTAGATGAAAAAAATAGTCAAAAGGATCTACATACAAGCTAATAGAATTAGTAAATTATTTTAGCTAGGTAGGTCCCTGGGTAGATCAATAAACAAAAATTGTATTTCCATGTACTTACAACAAAAGAATTTGCAAAAGAATTCCATTGTAAGAGCATGAAAAAATATTAAATACCTAAGCATATAAGTATATCCCCCTTATCTGTGGAGGATATGTTTTAAGATCCCCCAGTGGATGCCTGAAATTAAGGATAGTACTGGACACTATGTATAAAGTTTTTCCTATACATACATACCTATGATAAAGTTTAGCTTATAAATTAGTCACAGTAAGAGATTAACAACAATAACTAATAGTAAAATAGAACAATTATAACAATATACTGTAATAAAAGTTATGTGAAAGTGCCCTCTCTCTCTAAATATTTTATTATACAAATTTAATGCCTTTTCCATCTTTTAACTAAGCACTTATCACACACTGTGGCCGTATCTTTTGCAGCTTGAGGTTCAGCAAAACTAGCACAAATTTCTTTTTCTTTCTTCACAATTTCATAGAACATTTGTTCTTACTAGATGTTAGCAACCTCAGCATAGGATTTTTTTTTTCCTTTACTAAGTCAAGAGCTTTCACCTTTTCACTTAAAGGAAGAACTTTATGGCTTCTCTTTGACATATCCGAATTGCCAGCATCTCTACTCTTGCACTTTGGGGCCATTATTAAGTAAAATAAGGCTTCCTTGAACACAAGCACTGTGATGCTGTAGTAACCAAGCAGGACCTACGGGGTCTTCCCCGGAAAGACCCCTCCCCCCGAGTCCTCTGCTTTGGGTCCTCTGTGAAGTACCAAGCTAACAGTATCTGACGCACATTTCCCGAGTTGTTTTACAGATGCTAAAACCACCACTAAATGGAAGAAGTTAACTACTTGATGACCATGATGAGCACGTAGCCCCCAGACTGACAGGAGCCTCAGTATTGATAATGTTAACCCCTGTGACACCGCCCTCTTACCTCACATCAACCAATCAGAGAATTGTGTCCGAGCTGATCACCTACCCTGGGATTCCCCTTCCTCAACTTGCCTTTTAAAATGCTCCCTGAAACCCACGGAGGAGTTCAGGTGTTTTTGAACATTAGCTGTCCTGGACTCCTTGTCTGATGCCTTACAATAAACACTACACTTTCCTTCACCATAACCCGGTGTCAAGTAGATTGGTTTTACTGTCCGTGGGCAAGTGGACCCAAGTGTGGTTCAGTAACACAGTGACAGTCGATTTGATAACTACGACGGCTGCTAGCTGAATAACGGCTGGGACAGAGCAGGAGGGCGTGAGATTTCATCACGCTACTCAGAAAGGCTCACAATTTAAAATTTATGGATTGTTTATTTCTGGAATTTTCCGTTTAATATTTTCAGACTGCGGTTTGGTGCTCTGGTTTTGCATAAATCTCGTCTGTATTACTTAAAATGGCTCAGCATCCTGAAAATTGACCATGGTGAATTTTAGGGTTTAACTTGCTGGCCACTTGATCTCAAATCCCTGGATTGACTTTGAGTGTCTCCTAATAGTCTGCAGTCATGTGTCAGTTTTATATTGAAGCAAACATCAAACGTCACTTAGTTATGGTATTTGGAGCTTGCTTACTCATAGCATTAAAAATAATTTCAGAGAACTTAACTGAAAATAATAAGACACTACCAAATAAAAATAAATCATGACTAGCTTGTTACCAGGGAAATAAAAATATGGGTCTATAAAACTGAGGCTGCCTCCAGGAGACACCTCTACACCACCTGGCTCTGGCCTATGCTTTCAGCCCCACAGCACTGTTTATATTTGCAAGTTTTAAAATCTGCCTGAGGGTCTGGCTTCCAATCAGCCTGAATCTAGGTTCTGACTGAGATTCCCCTGCTTTGGAACACCGACTGGTCTTAGCACACCCTCATCTACTACGAGCTATTGAAAATAAAATAGGCTGCTTGGACAATCACTGAGGTTTGAGGGACAACAAGAGTGAGGCAGGATTGAACGGTCAGGCCCATCTCCTGCAGGAGGCCACTGCTTTAAGTCTGGCTGCTTTATCTAATGCATAGAAACCAACAGAGAGTCAAGCAAAACGAAGAAACAAAAGAATATGTTCCAAACAAAAGAACAAGACAAAACCTCAGAACCAAACCTTAATGAAGGTACTTATTGGACTGAAATAGACCTGTTCGAAACACAAAAAATTATTGAAACACAAGCATTTGTGTGGTTCTGGATTAGATACTAATTTGGACAACCAGCTATAAAACACATAATTGGAACATTTGGAAATTTTATATCATGTTTCAGGTATTAGGTGAGATAAAATGTATTGATGTATAGGGACCAAGATAGTCAACTGAAAAAAGCATATTATTGTACAATGTGTATGATCTCTATAGTTTATAATATTACAGAGGTTTATTAGGGCAGTGAAAATGCTGTCTATGATACTGTCATGGTGGATACATGTCATTATACATTTGTCCAAACCCATAGAATGTACAACACCCAGAACAGACTCTAATGTAAAGTATGGATTTTGGTTGATAATGATGTGTCAATGTAGATTCATTAGCTGTAACAAATGTGCAAAATCTCTGTTTCTTCTCAATTTTTCTGTGAACCTAAAACTGCTCAAAAAAATCCTTTAAAAATATAGATATATAGACTTCCCTGGTGGTGCAGTGGTTAAGAATCCGCATGCCAATGCAGGGGACACGGGTTCGATATTTGGTTCGGGAAGATCCCACATGCCACGGAGCAACTAAGCCCATGGGCCACAGCTACTGAGCCTGCACTCTAGAGCCCGTGAGCCACAACTACTGAGCCCCTGTGCTGCAACTACTGAAGCCCGTGCACCTAGAGCCCGTGCTCCACAGCAAGAGAAGCCACTGCAATAAGAAGCCTGCGCACCACAACAAAGAGTAGCCCCGGCTCACCGCAACTAGAGAAAGCCCGCACACAGCAATGAAGACCCAATGCAGCCAAAAATAAATAAATAAAATAAATAAATTTATTAAAAAAAGAAAAAGAAAAGAAAACGGACCAGAAGAACTGTTCCCATGCACAATGGATGGCGTCTGTGAAAAGAAACACCTGTTTATTTGGATGCTATTTCTTTATCAAGGTGCTTATTCACTGATCCTTCTTCTAGGAAGCATGCTAAAGATACTGCCAACATATTACATCAGCACAGGAGCTGAGAAGCCAGTTGAACGTTTCTCTGACCAAAAATATCACATTTTCAAGGCAACCATCTCACCTGTGTGTGGGAAGAGGTGGGACTCTGCTTCCAGGCGATACCTATGCATTTTA
This sequence comes from Aethalodelphis obliquidens, assembly GCF_003676395.1. Taxonomy (NCBI): domain Eukaryota; kingdom Metazoa; phylum Chordata; class Mammalia; order Artiodactyla; family Delphinidae; genus Aethalodelphis; species Aethalodelphis obliquidens. The sequence goes on from NW_020837964.1 coordinate 14,252,328, forward strand.
GTTTGCTTGGGCTGAATTTACAAATACCGCAGGCTGGGTGGCTTCGACAAAGAAGTTTTTCTCTCAAGTCTGGAAGCTGGAAGTCTGAGATCAAGGTGTCAGAAGGGTTGGGGAATTCCCTGGCAGTCCAGTGGTTAGGACTCTTCGCTTCCACTGCAGGGGGCACGAATTCGATCCCTGATCAGGAACTACGATCCCACATGCCACGTGGCATGGCCAAAAAAAAAAAAGGTGTCAGCAGGGTTGATTTCTTCTGAGGTCCCTCTCCTTGGCTCGAAGATGGCAACCTTCTCCCTGTATCCTAACGTGGTCTTTTCTCTGTACATGCCTGTGTCCTAATTTCTTCTTCTTAATTGAGTTAGGACCCATCCCAATGACCTCATTTTAAGTAAATTACACCTTTTAAAGCCCTATCTCCAAATACAGTCACATTCTGAGGTACTGGGGGTTAAGATTTCAACATGTGAATTTTAGGAGATCTAATTCGGATCATAAGACTGTTTGGATACTCATGCTTCCTCATCTCTCTACCATATTCTGAGCAGACTGGGTATTTTGCAGCCAAGACATCAATCACAGTAGTCCCATTTCTCAGAAGCCACATGAATGACTTACAAAGCTGACGATTTTCTGCTGAAAGCCAGAAGACCTAAGGAGAGAAAGATTTTGACTACAAAATAAAGATCTCAGTTTTCTAAGCTCTTATGTGACATAAATATGAATTGAGAAAATACCCCAAACTAGAATCATAATAACAGGAATAATAGTGACCCTCACAGGGGACCAGAGGATGTCCTGACTGTGACGATGACATCCAGTGGTCAGATAACAGGATGTGATGACATTCTGAGTGTGACCTCGGGGGCTACAGGTTAGAGGACAGGATGTGAGGATGTCCTGGGTGTGACCAAGGTGTATGAATGTCCCCTCCCTCCTGTCACAGCCCAGGTCTGAATGTCCCTCCTCCTGTCACAACCCAGGGTCTGAGTGTCCCTCCTCCTGTCACAACCCAGGGTCTGAGTGTTCCCTCCCTCCCGTCACAGCCCAGGGTCTGAGTGTCCCCTCCCTTCTGTCACAGCCCATTGCCTTTCGACAATATTGAAGGTGACCTAAGGTCCAGAAATCCCCTCACCCTCTGTGTCTGGGAAATGGCTTCCTGAAAAGACCCCTCCCCACAAAGACTCTGCTGAGACTCAGGAGCCCCCCTTTCCTGACCAGGCCACACAGACCCAGTCCCTCCCCGGGCTCATCAGCCAGGAGCTGACCCGCTCCTTCCCAGGATCTGTGAGAACAAGGGCTGGTGACCCACGCGTCCCCCTCCTCCCCGGCCCGAACTGCAGCCGCCGGGTCAGAAGCCCTGCTCAGGGCACCTCCTGAGTCTCCTGAGTCAGGGCCCTTGATCCACGTGCCGTCAGGCCACCTTTTGTGCCAACCCCTCGCCTGGGCCTTTATACTTGTGTTTATTTACTCCTCTCCACGGAGAAACCGCCTTTGCCCCAACTCTCCAGATGCTTCCAGACCTTGTCTCTTTTCCTCCAGATTATCAGTCTCAGAGTTACCTGTCACCACTCACAGTCCCTGCAGAGCCCAGAGATTTCTCCTTGAAGGAAAGGTTCTGGAGAAATCGGAGGGTTAAATAAGGAGTGCAGCCATTTCACCTGCTGCTGATGCCCAAGAGGGTGAAGAGAATGAGTGTTTTGTTAACGCAAGTTATTGTGCCCGACACACAGTGAGGTCAAACAAACTGAAACATTGGAGTTTGGAGCAGAGAAAGGTTTATTGCAAGGCCATGCAAGGAGTCGAGGCAGCTCACGTCCCCCAAAGCCTCAAGCTCCCGGGAGGGTTTGGCGAAGCATTTTTAAAGCCCAGGGGGTGGGGTGGGGTGGGGTCGGGTTGCAGGGTGTGTGGTCAGCTTGTGCACAGTTCTCTGATTGGCTGATGGTGAGGTAGCAGGGCGGCGCCACAGGGCTAACATTATCAGTCCTTAGGCTCCAGATAGCCTGGGGCTACGTGCTCATGGTCATCAAGTAGTTCTTCCACCTGGTGGGAGGTGGGGGGGGCGGGTTTCACATCTGTGAAACAACTCAGGAAATGTGCATCAAATACTATTATCTAAGGACTTCAGAGAGGAACTAAAGCAGAGGATACGGCGGAAGGCCTGTCCCGGGAAGGCCCCATAGCGTCCTCTCCGTTACATTTTCTCGCTAGAATTTTAAAATCCTCCAAGTAGTAGATCATTTGGGAGCATCCTGTGTCTTCCTGTTCATTCTAAGAGAATGTCCCTCTTGAATTTTAAGGGGGGGGAAATTCTTTATCTCATAAATATGCGGAGTGGGAGATCCACTTATAAAATATTATCAAGGTCACTGCAAAGGTTTCCAAAAAACCAGGACACAGCGCCCGGTGCTCAGACACTGGCTAAGAGGTTCCCCGCCTCAGGCACGTCGGACGGCGGTGCAGTCACGACCCTCCTCCCACACGTGGGCCTCTTCAACCGGGCCCAGATTAGCCAATGGCAGGCAGCTGGCTACATTTGCGAACCAGAGAAAACTCCTCAGCAGCCTGGGACCACCCCTGGGCGTGGCCTAAGGAGCCTGGTCCAAGCCAAAAGCTCCTCTACGGAGCAACGCGCGGCGTCAGGAGCTCCTCAGGTCCGGCGTGTGGCAGGAAACTGTGAGTCGAAAGGAGAAGTGTTTGGGGGGGCTGGGGGGAGCTTTCTGCTGAAAATAACTTCTGCTTCCACTCCTGCCGCCGACTTGGTGTTTGGTCTCCAACAAGCCCCTTTCCCCCTTGGCCTGGGTTTTCTTACCTGTGGAGAAATGCGTTAGATGCCGGCTTATTGAGTTTCCTCTGAGTTTGAGGTGCTCCTGCGAGACCCCCCCCCCCAGCCCCACGGCCCCTCCTTCCCACTCAGGCACCTATTGGTTTGGGGTTCTCAGTTGATGCAATTTTAATAGGTTTCCATCATTTCCTGAGGGAAAAATGGGAGGGAGGGTGGTTTGTTGCAGAGACGGATCTCACTGCACCTGGGAAGGCGGGACACTCATTTCCCCTTTAGCTCTAATGATAACCCTCCACTTTCATCAGCAGGTGAGTGAATGTGGCTTCTTCCCAATCATGGTACAAAATGTATAATTTCTCCTAATGAAATTTGATTTTAATGAGAGACTAGATCATAGGAGAGTAATTATTTAGATGGTATGCACGTGCCAGGTTAATTTTAAATCAGCTTTTAGATCAGTCTATCTAAGTTATTCAATTAAGTGTTTTCGACTAGCGATTTCAATAGTTGTATTAGCACAATGCCTGGCAATGTAATTGCTTTTTAGATCCTGATCATTGTGACATCAAAGTCAGTGCCTGGGCTCTTTCTCTGGGCTGGTTTAAGTGTGTGTGTGAGAGTAGAGTGTGTGAGAGTGTGCACACGCTGGGGGAAGGCTCTTTCTCCTGATTTCTCCCCCCTACATTAGGACTTGTTTATTTCATATTTAGTAGTTTGTATCTGCTACTCCCCAACTCCTAATTTATCCTTCCCCTCCCTTTCCCCTTTGGCAACTGTAAGTTTGTTCTCTATGTTTGTGAGTCTGTTTCTTTTTTGTAAGTTCCTTGTGCCATATTTTAAATTCCACATATAAGTGATATCATATGGTATTTGTTTTTCTCTTTCAGACTTACTTCACTTAGTATGATAATCTTTAGGTCCATCCATGTTGCTGCAAATGGCATTATTTCATTCTTTTTTATGACTGATATTCCATAGTAGATATATACCACATCTTTATCCATTCCTCTGTTGATGGACATTTAGGTTGCTTGCATGACTTGCCTTTTGTAACTAGTGCTGCTATGAACTTTGGGGTACATGTATCTTTTCAAATTAGAGTTTTCTCTGGATCTATGGGGTTGGCAGAACCCCAAGGACGTGCAGAGAGGAGGGGTTCATTACCGGGCTCCTCTGACTCTCCGGCCCAAATTGCCTCGCCTCGTAGAGGGGATATAGGTCTGCCTTCAGCACCTGATGGGGCACTTCTAGCCTGGCCAGGTGGCCCACTGGCCGGACAGCCTAACAGGCTTTCTGCGGTCTGACTGCCCTTTGTTTCTCTAGAGGCAGAACTCTAGACCCAGAAATACCTGGCTTGACTCTTGGGCTTGGAGTTTTCAAGCTGCAGGCCTGCGTGGGTTTGGGCATCTGGAAAATGGTGCTGGGGGTCGTGAATACGGAGCATGTAAAAACCGTGGTGTTTTGGTGCGCAGGCTGTGCTCATCCCTGTGCCCGTTCTCTTGAGAGTTCTCCGCAAACTTCCTTCTCCCTTGCCGTCTGAGCCTCTTTCTCCTGTCCCTGTTAGCACAAGTTCATGTGCCTGATGCACAGTGAGGCCAAACAAACCGAAACGGAGTTTGGAGCAGAGAAGGGTGTATTGTAGGGCTGTGCAAGGAGACGTGGCTCATGCCCCCCAAAACCCCGAGGTCCCCGAAGAGTTTCAGCAAAGCATTTTTTTTTGTTTTGTTTTTGTTTTTATTGCGGTACGCGGGTCTCTCACCGTTGTGGCCTCTCCCGTTGCGGAGCTACAGGCTCCGGACGCGCAGGCTCAGCGGCCATGGCTCACGGGCCCAGCGGCTCCGCGGCATGTGGGATCTTCCCAGACCGGGGCACGAACCCGCGTTCCCTGCATCGGCAGGCGGACTCTCAACCACTGCGCCACCAGGGAATCCCTCAGCAAAGCATTTTTAAAAGCCAGGTGAGGGAGGGGTGGATCAAATGGTATGTGATCAGCTTGTGCACAGTTCTCTGGCTGATGGTGAGGTAGCAGGGTGGTGTCACAGGGGTTAACATTATCAAGCCTTAGGCTCCCGGTGGCCTGGGGCTATGTGCTCATGGTCATCAAGTAGTTCTTCCACCTGGTGGTGGTGGGCGGGGCCGGGGGGGTCAGATCTGCAAAACAACTCAGGAAATGTGCATTAAATACTATCATCTAAGGACTTCAGAGAGGAGCTAAAGCAGAGGATACGGGGGAAGGCCTGTCTCAGAAAGGCCCCATAGGGTCCTACATCCCCACACTCCTCCCCTCAGCAGAAGGTTCTCACTTATCCGTCTGTTGAACAATCACTGATAGCCTCTATGCCAAAAGCTATGTTAGGCCCTGGAATCAACAGGAAGTTCCAGTTTTTGAACTCCTCCAGCTTTTGCAGGATTGAGGGGCAGGCGTGGCATAAATCAGGGTTAGGTGACAATAAAGCCTGGGAAATTGATATAAACAAAGCCTGTGATTGTGCCGTAAAGCACGGTCAGGTGCTGTAAAGCAGCGCCAGGTGATGTAAACCAGGGTCGGATGACGCAAAACCCGGGAAATTGATGTAAACAAAGCCTGAGGGTTGTGCCGTAAAGCAGGGTCACCGGCCATAAACGTTGGGTAATTGACGTAAAAGAAGCCTTGGGGAAGTGCCGTAAATCACAGGTGAGGAAATGCCTGGCACCTGACCAAGCTGGGCTCTTGCTGCAAACCCGGGCACGTGATGTATGAATTGGGATATATGAATACTCCAATTATAACCCAAATCCAAAACTTTACATAATGTTTAGTGCATAGTTTATGAGGATTAAATACATCATTTATGTCAGACGTTACACTTGAGGGATCAGATTTCTTGAATAGATACCTGCACAGGCCTTTTGTCCAAGTCCAGAGACCAGTATTCATTAGGAAGAAGTTCAGTGGCAGAGAAGAAAGGACACTGGGAATTAGGATATTTGTGTCCTGATCTTGGCACTGCCCCTGGGAAATTGGCATCAATCTTGTGTCTCTGTTTCTTAAGCTGTTAAACAAGGCAATTGGACTACATCTGTATTACTCAGGGTGCTCTAAAAACCGTCTTTGTAACAGCGCTTCTGGGGTCAGGAAAGTTGTTTAAAAAAAAAAAAAAAACCTGCTTACTCCATAGGGTTTTCAAGCTATAATATTAGAATTCCCTGGACGTCCAGTGGTTAGGACTCTGCTCTCACTGCCAAGGGCCCGGGTTCAGTCTCTGGTCAGGGAACTAAAATCCCACAAGCCGCGATTGGTGGCAAAAAAAACAAACCAACGCCCCCCCCAAAGTATAATATTAAAGTTTATATAGATAATATCTAAGAGATATATCATAGTATATCATGTACATGACGTAAGAATTTTAACATGATAAATATTAAGGTTTATCTATAGTACTTATTATATATTGTGATATGCATTCTATTAATATTGTAAAATGTATAAAACTGCATTTTAGCAACCACGAGGCTCTGAGGAGTCTGTGGGGTCAGAAAAACAACAACGAGCCATAGATAGTGTTGACTACAGACCCTCTCTTCTGAGAAAGCTGTTAGCATCACATAGGCCACCTGGAGGATACTGGATTTGATGAGTGTAATATCCTCTCTACCTCCAACATGCTATGGATATCTTTAGAAAGATCTGGCTTTGGTGAAATGCAACAATGGCTTATCTTTCAGGAGGCTGAGGTGCTTTGTCTTTTTATCTCAAACTGTGCAAACAGTGAGGAGACCTGGAATGTTCAGAGTACACAGTGACGATAGTGAGGCTGGTGAGCCTCCTTTTGTTTTCTTCGTAGACAACAGCGGCACCGTCGATAGCATCTTCTTTGGCTGTTAGGAAGACTGCATCAATTCAGGTGTAATCTGCCCTTTCCAATCTTATTTTGACTCTTTGATTTGACGAGGGTGTTGTAATGCGAAGTTTTGTGTTAAAATAGAGAACACATTTAAGTCTTCGGAGGGAGTAGTGGCTCCCTTTCTCCACTTCTCAGCTCCTGGTCCCTGCGGAGAGGATCCGTGCCTCCAGCTGGGCAGTGCTGTCCCCACAATGACGTCCCTTCTTGAGTTGGGGATTTGCTCCCTGTGTTGCGCTTGGGGCAGGTCCGCTCTGGGAGGTGGCTCCTCCCACACCCTCACAGGAGTGGGAGTTTCACATCCAATCACGGCGCAGGAGTGTTTCGGCAAGTGCCAGGGGACTGGCAGACAGGCGGAGCTGCAGCCGGAAACTCTCCGAAGTCAGCTGTCTTGGTGAGTACCGCCTGCCTGTCTCAGTTCAGAGGCTCGAGATGGGGCGGTGGTGAGGGGTGGTCCGCGCTCCCCTCGGGTCCAGACTCCTCCTTCCTTCCTGGGACCCAGGGGCTGGAGGGGCAGCAGGAGAGCATGGAGGGCGGCGTGGGGGGTGGGGGCCGGGGGGAAGCGTCCGCTCGCAGGCTCCGGTGTTCCCAGCGTAGAGGGTAGGAGACCCGCTGGGTCAGAGCCGCTGAGCCGGCAGGAGCCCCTGGACAGTGGCTCACAGGGGGCGTTGACAAGCCCACTGTCTGCTGGGCCGCTAACCTAGTCGGTAGGACAGGTCTGGGTCAGGCAGGAACTGGTTGGCTGAGGCCTCCTTTCCTGTCCTTATGCTGCGGGGACAGGGCCATCCAATCTGGGCAGGTGGGTGTGGGTGAGCATCTGGGGAGCCCACTGAACGTTCAGGGGGTCTGATGAGTACTTGATTGGCCCAGTGAGCATCTTGGGAGCCCGCTGAGTTTGGGGAGACTGGTGAACATTTGGGGGGCCCAGTGAGTGTGCAGGAGGCCTGGTGACCATTCGGGGAGACAGCTGAGTGTTCGAGGGCCCGCAGAGTATTCTGGGGGCCTGGAGATTGGGGAGCCCACTGAGCATTCAGGGGCCTGGTGAGCATTTAGGGGCCTGGTGAGCATTTGGGGAGCCCGCTGAGCATTCCGGGGTCCTGGTGAGCATTTGGGGAGCCCACTGAGCACTTGGGGAGACTGGTGAGCATTCAGGGGGCTGGTGAGCATTTGGGGGGCCTGGCGAGCATTTGGGGAGCCCGCTGAGCATTTGGGGGGCCTGGAGAGCACTTGGGGAGCCCGCTGAGCATTCCAGGGGGCCTGGTGAGCATTTAGGGGGCCTGGCGAGCATTTGGGGAGCCCGCTGAGCGTCCGGGGGCCCAGGTGAGGAGGACAATGGGAACTCCAGTGGGTTCGCCAGCAGTGAGCATGCCCATCCATTCCTTTACCTGAGAGCTATTTCCTGAGTGTCTACTCTGTGCCAGCCACCACCTGCAGGTGAGCGTGGTCACAGAAGGAGCCTTCCTGCCATGGTCACAGGTTGGCGGCTCAGATGTCTCACCTGGCCATCCAGGAGGGTCAGCGGGACTGGGCCCTTAGCTCATCTTGCACCCGCTGCATTTTGTGAAAGTGTCTCCTTGTGCCCACCTGAGTCCCGTGTTGACTGTGGAGGCAAAGGGTGGAGTGGATCCAGCTGAGGAAGTGCTGGGTGGGGAAGGCATCGGGGTGTGCGGGGGGCACCTGGCCTACTCCCAGGGGTGCTGTCCCAGGGCTCGAGGTTGGGGCTGCACCTGGGGAGGGGGGATCGCCTGGCCGGTTCTGGGATTGCGCTACTGCTGAATCTGTACTTGGAAACCAGAGAGCTGGGGTCTGCGGTCGAGGGAGAGGGTGGGTAACTCACACCTGTGCACCTGGGAGGAGGTGAGTGCCTGGCAGGTGCAGGATTGGTGTCCACGGGGATGGGACGATTTTCTTCCCACCATGGACAAACCCATGACCTTCTCAGGCGGGGGCAAATGGGAGGATGAGGGACTTGTTACAAAGTGACCCAGATCCTGATGAAACTGGGGGATGTGGGACAGGAAGGAACATGACACTCAGTGCTCAAGTGACCTGAATTATGGGGAGAGGCCTGGGGACATGGGGACAGGAGTTGGCAAGACACCCTGAGTGTCATGTGACTTGTGTTTGGGGAGAGGTCTCCTCTGTGATGGGGATGCAGACACACACCTACAGGTGTCCCCACAGTGGTGACACAGACACACTAACAGGTGCCCTACATGATGGGGGACATACATCCACAGGCGCCTCTGCACCACCCACGCCTGGGGCCTGCAATAAGTGTTTTGCTTTATGTCATCCTTGCAGTCCCTTTAGGCCTATAAAATAAAATCAAGTCTGGGTTAGAAAGGAGACTTTCATTTCAAAAGAATTATTGCGAGGAGGAAGGGGGACTATAACAAGGGGATGAGAGTGTGCTAGTAGGGGGAGGGACTATTACAACAGAGGGGGACCATTGTAGAGAGGGCCTATTACAATAGAGGCAGCACTATTTCTGTAGAGAGGGAACTCTTACCATAGAGGGGGGACTATTACAATAGAGGACGACTGTTGCTGTTGAGAGGGAGCTATTATAGTACAGGCGAGACTGTTAAAATAGAGGGAGGTCTATCACTGTAGAGGGGGGACTATTACTGTACAGAGGCTACTATTATAGACGAGGACTATTACTGCAGAGGGGGGACTATGATAATAGAGCAGCATTGTAACTAGAGGGGGGACTGTTACTAGAGAGTGGAGTCTATAACAATAGAGGAGCACTGTTACTGTAGAGGGGGGATATAACAATAGGGGAGGACTGTTGCTGTAGAGGGGGGACTATGACTACAGAGAGAATTCCTGACAAGGTCTGGAAGCATCTGGAGAGTTGGGGCAAAGGCGGTTTCTCCGTGGAGAGGAGTAAATAAACACAAGTATAAAGGCCCAGGCGAGGGGTTGGCACAAAAGGTGGCCTGACGGCACGTGGATCAAGGGCCCTGACTCAGGAGACTCAGGAGGTGCCCTGAGCAGGGCTTCTGACCCGGCGGCTGCAGTTCGGGCCGGGGAGGAGGGGGACGCGTGGGTCACCAGCCCTTGTTCTCACAGATCCTGGGAAGGAGCGGGTCAGCTCCTGGCTGATGAGCCCGGGGAGGGACTGGGTCTGTGTGGCCTGGTCAGGAAAGGGGGGCTCCTGAGTCTCAGCAGAGTCTTTGTGGGGAGGGGTCTTTTCAGGAAGCCATTTCCCAGACACAGAGGGTGAGGGGATTTCTGGACCTTTAGGTCACCTTCAACATTGTCGAAAGGCAATGGGCTGTGACAGAAGGGAGGGGACACTCAGACCCTGGGCTGTGACGGGAGGGAGGGGACACACAGACCCTGGGCTGTGACGGGAGGGAGGGACACTCAGACCCTGGGCTGTGACAGGTGGAGGGACACTCAGACCCTGGGCTGTGACAGGTGGAGGGACACTCAGACCTGAGCTGTGACAGGACGGGGGGACATTCCACAAACCATTTACTCTGGACCCAGCATGAAACCATAGTGTGATGTGCATCACAGGTGGCGTCGGGGCAGAACCGATGAGAGGCTGCAGAGGCAGAAGAGTCTCACCCTTCGTGCAGCTGTCCCAGATAAACAATCACTGTTGTCTTGATAATGGAGGCAGTTTTGTGTTTGGAGCCAGGCCCCACTGGACTCCGGCCTCTCCTCCCAGGAGCAGGGAGACGGGGTTTCCTCCTCCATCACATTTCAGACACACGCCCACGTCTGCAGGAAACATTCTGAGCTGTGGTAGTGTCAGAGGTGGGTTCTGCCTTTAAAAGATGTGCACACGCCTCAAAGAGACAGAGAAGGAATTCCCACACTTTCTAAAGTAAATGTCCTACAAAAGCAGAAGAAGGGAGTCTTCCTTTATTCTCTAGGGAAATTAAGCCCCGTGGTTTGGATTTGGATTTGCTGTACACTGCCTACTGTGCGTCCCGGGTGGGCTGTGTAGGAACCGAGTTCCTCAGCCTTCTTTGCAAGTTCATCTGCACTGTAGCTGGATGTTTTTTGTTCTGTCTCAATGTAGATGAGGCCCCAGGAATTATTTCACTCGGTTGAGGATTAAAATTGCAAAGCAATGTGTGAGTACTCTAGTGGAACAATTACCACCACCGTCCCTGCTTCTGGAACAGCTGCCACTAATATTAGTCACAGGCACATCATCAGGTGTGTGTACCTGAGGATGCAGAGCAGGTGGGTGGGCCTAGGGGAGGTACGAGGTAGGTACAGGGAAGGGGTGATCTTTCCGTTTTCAAGGCCACGTTTTTGATGAATTTTCCTGGAGCAACACTGGATCCTATAAATAGAAATGTCTGTGTGCTTCTGTGGTACAGGGGTCATCTTAAAAGGTGGGGGTTCTTGTGACTGTACCTGGGAGTGACATTTGTTCGTTTACTCAACATATTCATGTTTGGGGTCAAGGAGCGCGTGTGAGGGCCTGCAATGCAGGTGTCGGGTGAGCTCCTGTTGGGAGTGACTCTGGAATTTCTCTCGGGGAGGAGCTGGGGTCCCTGTGAACGCCCTGCTGGGTTACCACCAGTTCCTTCCTTCCTTCCTTTTCTTCACTCAGGCATGAGTGAGGCTGAGGTCTGCTGGGGTGACCCTTTCTCCTGTGGTGACAGTGCCCGGACGCAGACGTCCTGAAGCAACAGCATCCTTGTCTGGTTCTCAAGTGAGGGTGTCCGGCTTCACCACGGCCATAATCACGGACCTGCTGGTCGGACACAATGTTTTCCTCCTCTTCCGTCTCGTAGGAGCTCTGCCCACTGCTCTTGCTGACATCTGAATGTGCAAAGTGGCCGTGTTTATCCAGTTTGGCAAGTTGTGGAATTGAGGTGAAAATCTGGAAAATCCATACCCCTGGACACCTAGGTTTTGGGTGTGAGTCCAGCCAATGTTTCAGGGTCTGAGTTCTGCCAGGAGGTGGTGACAGGGTCATGCGCAAGGATGTACTGGCCAATGGTCAGGACCCTGCTCTCCAGGGAAAGAAGAGCCAGCATGCCTGCACAGTTTATGATCTAAGATGATGTGAAGGACAGTGGTACACAGATAACAAAGATGATGCTGTGCTGATATCATGTGATAACAGATAGCACACAATCCTGGTTCTCAAGGGCTCCCCCAAAAGGTGCATATATGGGCCCATACGTTTATTAGCTAAATTGACACCCAGGATGTAGCGAACAATTAACAAAAAATACTAGTGGACAGGACTTTGGTGTAAATTCCAGAGAGACCAGGGCTTCACGGGATGCTTTTGTGGATTTTTGCCTGGCTCCTGTTCCCCCACCACCCGTGCTCCCCTAGTCGACACATGAGAGCAGTTCTGGTATTGCTTGGAATTTTCTTGTAATTAAGGAGTAAGACTACGAACTCCACGTGTGTAGAACCTCACTCCTTCCTCCATGACGTCAGCAGCCTCTGCTGAATCGCGTACTGGGTTTCGGATGCAGAAGAGTCTTCTCTCGGTCTTTGCAATGCAACACCACAGACACACCCCTGCACATCCGGTCTGCAGGAGTCACACTTCTCCCATCACTTTCTAAGTCTAGACCATCAACAAAACAATCACCCAAGGCTGGGTGGTGGCATCTGCCGTTTCTGTGGTGTAGATATTCCCACGGTGGCCAGTTTTGAGTTTCCGATGTGATGTTCGTGAACGCGCAGCCGGGAAGAACCCCAGAGAGAGTTTCCACCGCACACACTCTGGGTGGGAGAGGGTAAGAGTGAGCAGAGATGGTAGTAAATGCAGTACGATAACCAGTGAGGTCTACAGTAATGGTAGTGAGTTTTGAGAATTCGCTGCCTTTATTCTGAATATAGTTTTCAGTGTAAGGCCGTAAGTTAACTGCTAACGCTGGCTGTGGTTAACAGTGGCTCACGCCATTTCTGAAGTTTCCAAGATGGCTTTCACGATGGATGGCAGCCCGCTCCAGCGCCCACTCCCCTTCCAGGTTCAGTGCCTGGAACCCAGATGTTAAACTGAGAAAAGACAGACTAACAAGAGGGGAAAAAAGATGGAATGTGTGGGAGTTTATAAGGCAGTATTCCTCAAGGAGGCAGTGAGAATTGGGGGCTGAAATACCGTCCTGGGCTGGACAGAGGGAAGGGGTTGGTGGGGCGGGGATAAGCCGTGGGAAGTTAGTCCGGAAAGCCCCGGTGAGCAAGAGGGTTAGTGGGGCTTGTGATGCAGATTCAAGTCGGTGCCTTTTTTTTGCTGGTGAGAGTTGTTACGCAGCCTCCTCTTCCAGGTGTGGGAGAAGAGGAGGTCCCTACAAGTGGGCATTTCCTTTATAAATGTGAATTTCCTTTATGGAAGGAATGCTTGTGCCCTGTTCTCAGAGCGTTTCCTGAGTCTGCTGGTTCTCAGTGGCCTTCTATTCAGAATAATCCTTATGCCAAACATGCACATTTGGGTTGGTGAGTCCTGGTTCCTTTCATTTGAAACTCAGTGGTTTTCCCTTAAAAGCAAAATGGGGAAGTCCCAGGAGTCACCTGAGCGCCTCGGTCTGGGATCATTGCGACCTGGCCCAACTTGGATAGGATCCACAAGGGCTTGGATTCCAGTCAGTACTCCAGCTGGCTGTGAAGGGGGCCCACTGGGGTGCGTGCTTGGGAGGGGCGCAGACCCACCCTTGTTCTCCTAAGGACAGCAGAGGTGTGTCTCCCTACACTGAGGCTGACCACACTCCTAATTGGGGTCCCTATGATGCAGCCATCCCACACTACAGAGCCCTGAGTGTGGGGTATTGGGGTCTGAGCCCTTGCCCCGATCCGCCAGCATTTCAGAAACCTGCGTGGGCGATGTGCGGGCCATTGTAGCTGGAGGGCACTGGGATGGAATCACCCCCGGGTGTGCTGCATGGCAGAGTCCAGCTCCAGCCACCTGGACACTTGGTGCTGGAATGTCACCCCCCCCCCCAGGTGGCCTGGGGTCCCGGGTTCTCGCCTCAGGGGACATTTATGAGACAGGGTGTGACTGAGGGAGCCATGGGACAGGCTGCGAGAGAAGATGGAGACAGGGGTGCTAGTTGAGTATCTCATAGGTGGGGAGAGGGTTGGTGTCTGTTGCTGCTGAGGCAGAACAAGAACAAAGGGGGGGTTGGCTGTTGGTGTATTTGACGCGATATAGGGGATGAAAAATTTTTCCTCCACTCTCTTAGGTTCTGTCCCAGGGACCTGCAAATTAAACTGACAACAGATTAACAGGAGCAAAAGGTTTATTATGTCTGTGTACAGAGCCCTGCACAGAAAAGAAGTGGAGATGCAAAGAGACAGTTAGACTTAAGGACTTATGTGCCATGTTAACACAGGGTGATAAGTTTTTGGAGAAGTGACAAGACAAAGGAAAACAGGTTTCAATTTCTAGGGACAGGAAGTTGTGGGAAGGTAAGTAAGTGGGGGAAAATAAGAGAGGACAGAGCTGACTTAGTGAGGTTTGTTATGCAGACTGAAGTCAGTACCATCTCAGATGATAAGATTGTTTCTTCCCTTCCTGCAACAGGAGAGGGAGGGGGACATCCTCGCAAAGGGATCAGGCAGATGGAGGAGGGCAGAGTTTTTCTTTTTGCAGCTTCTCAATCACCTCAACTCCAAATAACCCTTATGCCAAAGTGACATATTTGGGGTGGCAAATTCTGAACCCCCTCAGCTGTATACCACAGCTGGATGTGGTACCGGCGGATGGGCCTCCTCTAGACTAGAGAGAAAACTTCCCTACCAGAGGAGAGGGTCCAGAATGTTGGGGTGATGGCCAACATGCTTCATGGTTATTGTGCGCCTCAGTTCTGAGTGCCTCACATGCTTTAGCTCACAGAATCCACCCTGTGACCCTGTGAGATGGGGCCACTATAACCAATCCCATTTTACAGGTGAGAAACCGAGGCCCGGATGGTGGGGTAACTGGTCCAAGGGTGGCTCGTTGGTGGTGGACCTCAGGTGCAAACCCAGCTCTTCACCGCTCTCCATAGAGGATGGTGTCCGTGTTTCCTGGGGCTGCCGTAACAAACACCACAGACCAGGTGGTTAAACAACAGACACTCATTGTCTCCCAGGTTCTGGGGGCTGAAGCTCCGTGTTCAAGGTGTTGGCAGGGTTGGTTTGTCCTGTCGTCTCCCTCTTTGGCGTGTTCTAGAGCTTTCCCTGCATCTGCTGGTTCTTGGTGGCCATTAGCTCAAAGTAATCCACATGCCAAAGAGGCACATTCTGGAGTGGTGTGTTCTGGTACCCTCATTTCTGCGCTGACTGAGCAGGATTCTTGCTGAGACCGGGCTGTGCAGGCCCCGCAAGGATGGGGCCAAGGTGGAGGCCACGGACAGGGTCTGGGTGAGATATGGTCCAGGAGAGTCTTGGTCACCTCGGGTGGTCCTGGGCATGTGCCTGGTGTCTCTGTGTCCTGATATCCTCTTCCTATAAGGACACCTGTCATATGGGAGCTGTTACCTTAGAGTGAAGGGGGATTGTGTCTGCCCACCCCAGCGCCACCCATGGAAAGAGACAGCCACATCCTGACCCCAGGGCCTCAGGACATGACCTTATTTGGAAGTAGGGCCTGGTGCTGTAAGTAGTTAAGACAAGGGCATTGGGGTGGCCCTCGTCCTGTGTGACTGCGTCCTTATAAGATGAGGGGAGATAACAGACACAGAGGAGAAGCCACGTGAAGGTGAAGGCAGAGATGGGAGAGATGCAGCCACAGGTCTACGGATGCCTGGAGTCCCCAGAAGCTGGAAGAGGCAGGAAGGACCCTCCCCTGCAGCCTCAGCACTTTGCAAGTAGACAGTTGCAGTGGGTGGGCCTGAACTGAAGGCAGTGCTGTGGCTCTTAACTGTTCTGTGTTCCCCACATGGTGCCCTGAGGACAGCTCTCACAGGACACTGACCAGCAAGTTGGTTTCACATGAGACTGCAGGGCTGGTCCTCTAAGCATGCAGGCCTGTCTCACCCTTCCTCCTGGGTTCCGGTCACACAGGATGACTGTGCACCGTGTGGGGCTGGGCTTTCAGCTCCTGCACAGGACCCCTGGGTGTCGGTTAAAAATGCAGGTTATGGCCCAAGAATGACAGGAGGTGAATTTCTCATCAGCCCTATACAGTGTGGGCAGGGAGTCACAATAAATTATAGAGTTAAAAGTAAGGGGGCGGGGGCGGGGAGTATTAACTCAGCCATGAAAAGGAGTGAAGCGCTGACATCGGCTGCAACATGGATGAACCTTGAAAACATGATGCTCAGAGAAAGAAGCCAGACACAAAAGGACAATTTATTAATTCCACTAACATGAGACATCCAGAACAGGCAAACCCATAGCGACAGAAAGTGGATTAGTTCTGCGCTCAGATGGCTTCTGTGCTCCAGCCTCTCCCTGTGTTCGCCCTTCAGATCAGCCCTGGTGCACAAAGCAGCCTGGCTGGGTGCTGTAGGAGCCGTCCCCCCCTCCCCCGGCACATGCTGCCGTGAAGCAGGACCTGTGCGCGGTGCTCTCAGCTGCCCTGAGCGTGCTCCCCCGATTTGGCCCGCGGGATGCACTGTCCTTCCTGGGCTTCCATTGAGGCCGCCTCCTGTTGGGGGCCTGGGATGCTGGAATCAGGCCACTTCTTGGACAGGGCTGCACTGCAAGAAGTTCCAGGGTTAGCCCGGGATCCTGACCATCACGTGGCCAGAGAAATTGGTAACGTTTTTGTTTTGCACGTTGAAATGTTCAATGTCAGAAAGATTTTGTTTAGTTTCCTGATGTGGGTAAAGTGTGTGAGCCCAATGTTGATTTATTCTCCCAGAAATGTACATCCTGGTTCCTGCACGAGGGTGAGCCCCTGTCCAGAGATGAGAGACCCCACATGTGTGACCTGTGCCTCCTGGGAGAGCAGCCCTAAGCTAGTTTAAACCTGATCAAGTTCTGTCTGCACGGTAGGGTTAGACAGCTCCATGTCCTGTCTACACTGAGTACGTTTAGACCTGACCATGTGCTGTCTACAATGAGAATATTTAGACCTGACCGTGTTCTTTGTGCGCAAGGACGTGGGGACCTGGCCTGGCCTCTGTCCTGGGAGCTTCAGGGGGACATGGAGACCTGGCCTGGCCTCAGTACTGAGAAGCTCCATGCCTCTGTCCGAATGTCAGTGCTCAGACGTCTGGGGTCTGGAGCTGAGGTGGGCTTGTCTGGGTGACAGCGCTCTGCTCTGAGTGTGGTTACATGGCCCTCCCAAAGGAGCCATGGTAAGGGCCTTAGTCCTTACCCCTGCAAGGTTCACCTTCCTTGTGGCTGGTGGAGACTCCTCAGGTGGGCTACCTCATGATTATTCCAATTCACCAGCACACGCAGAGCGAGTAGGAAGGCAGGTTTACCTGGTGAATTGATTGCCGGGCACATGGATCTAGGTGTAAGGCCAATCGGCAGCAGGTGAGATGTGTCTCTGTAATCTCCTTCTGGTCAACCATCTCTGCTCAGCAGAGTCCAGACCTGCCCCTCCTCTTTCAGCCCTACCGTCCTGTGAGTTTTCTCAACACCCCAGCAAATCAGGAGAGGACCAAGCCTGCCAGAACCAAGGTAGTGTGTTCAACTGCAGCACAAAAAAGTTAAAAACAAAAGTGAAAACAGGAGGGGACTGACTTCTCTGGGGCAAGTGTTAGGAGAGGAGACAGACCCTACACTTCTTTCTCTGGTCCCAGGGACCTGGCTTGTTCCCACGTTGGGGGCTCATGCAGCACAGCCATGGTATCCTGACCAGGGGGATGTGTGACCCTAGTTGCGGTGTCTGGGGATTGTGTGTGGCTCACCCCATCCGTGTGGGTCAGGCTCATGTGCAGACCCCATGTCTGCTCTTTGCCTGCAGTGTGTCTTGTCCCCTCTGAGATTTCCAACATCCGAATTGAGGGTGTTGCCCTGATTAACCTGTGGTCCCTTTCCTTCTCTTAACCTTGTCATGTTCATATGAGGACAGGCACCTTTGAGCAGGGTGGTCCTCCTGCTGAGGGACAACCCTTGGTGGTATCATGTTAATATCATAGCAGATCATATGTCTTATCTATGGGGTCGCTGCTGTCTGGGTTCCCGTGGACAGAGCTCAGGTAACACAGACTGGCCCCCCCTAAGAATGGTCCTCCACATGCCATGTGCCCGAGGTGGGGGACAGTGCTTTGACCTTGCACATTTGTAACAAAGGGGTCAGATTGGAGTCTCAGTTAACCAGACATTTTAAATTTTTAAATGAAATAAAACACACATCACACACCATTTACCATCATCATCATTTTAAGCGCATGTTTCTGACGCATCAGGTACATTCACCTTGTTGTGGAGCCATTACCACCATCTCTAGAAAATTCCACGACCGTGAAAGTCTCACTCCATCCCCTCCCGAAGCCCTGCTGCCAACGACCACTTAGGTCCATGAGTTGTCGACTCTTGGGCCCCTATTTGAGTGGAATCCTGCAGTGTTTGCCCATCGAAGCTCTGCTTGTTTGCATCTGAATACCCTATATTTAGGGAGAGGGCGTGTGAGGAAGAGGCTGTAGGAGGGACAGGGTGTGCGGGGCACAGATGAGCCAGAACCTGACCAGCCGCTTCTGGGGCCCTCTGCTCCCGTGTCTTGGGCTGTTCGTCATCTGCATCATTGCTGTCCACGCTGGCAGCCCTGGGGCACTGATGTCTGAGTGAGTGAGACTCCTCTGGTGCCCCGCCTTCCACCTGCTCTTTCTGCTGGTTGGGGAGAGGGCTGCTAGCTGGGTGGTCTCTGCTCCTGCAGCAGGAAGGACCCTGCAGGGGGGACCGACAGAGTGTGGAATGCGATCCCTGGAGCTTGGGGGGCGGGCCACAGCGTGAGGGCCGTGACAAATGCTCAGGCTGCCACATCACTGACAGAATGTTCCCAAGACCCCACTCAGGAGGGAGTGTTGGGTGGCCCGGCACCCCAGAGACCCCCTTCCTGTCCTGGAGCTCAGAGAGCACATCCCCTGTGGGCTCTGGATTCACCCCGTGGCTCACGCTATCTCCCTCTGTCCTGTCTTTGAATGAAGGAAAATGATTTCTCCTATTAGTGTCCACAATACAGGTCTAGTCCTGTCGATATTATGGTTCTTTAATTTAGGTGTCCTGGAATAGCATCTGTTTTTAGGCCTAAAGAAGAAACAGCTCACGAGTATAAAACATTTTCAGATGAAACTAATATTCAATGACTATGCTACTTCGTTGTTGAATTAGTCATAATTCTCCTGGTTTTAGATCTAATGTGGGGATTATAGAGGAGTAAAAATTTAAATCTTCGTAATCTGTGTGTTCATAGCTTCAGTATCATTGATGACCCACAGTTTTTACGTTTAGGGAAGGGTTACTGATTTCATGTATCATGTAAAAGATTTGTAATGAGGATAGGGCAATTAAGATTCGAATGATGGCCGGTACATGGTCCAAATTGTCTCTACTTGTGCATCTATTGTGTGTACATGAGTAAGTTTAGTTGTCAGTATTAATGAAATAATACAGAGGGCTAGAGAACTTATTTTAAAAGTGATTATTAATGTATGATCATGAAAATGTAAAAGGTTTTCCATAATAGGTGATGTTGCATCTAGAAAGCCTGGCTGAAATGGATTTGCCATCGTGTTATACAGTATTTTTGTCTATGATTCAACTTTGACAAAGTTACATAATTTTTTGCTATTATCTCACTTATTAATAAAGACATAATAGTTATGGTGTTGGCTTGAAACTGGTTGAGGATTCAGTTCCTTCCTTTCTTATTTTAAATTTACATAGGTATGATCTTCAAGTATAGAATATGGTAGAGGGCATTCATGTAACCATTCTGGGTTAGTAGTCGTTAGTTCCTCTTCTGAAACTTCTCATTTAGATGCAAATACATCTCAAAATTTGAAGATTATTAGCATTACTGCTGTTAATGAGATGAATGAGTGAAATATTTCTTGTGTGTGCTTGAGGGTAGCTGGAGTAAAGTCGTGGCATCCCTGAAAAGCCAAGAAGGTGCTGCAGGGGAAAAAAGAATCATATTTTCTACTACAAATAAAATTGTGAAGTGAATTTTTGCTCATGTTAAGTGTATAACCTGAGGTTATTGGAAATCAGTGCACAAAGCCTCCTATAATAGTGAAGACTGCTCCCATTCACATTACATACTGGAATGTGCTACTGCATAGTCTGTATTGTGGAAGACAGTGTCCTGGGATGAACTGGCTAAGATGATTCCTGTTAAACCACCTACTGTAAAAAGAAAAATAAAGCATAAGTCTCATTTTGCTATACTATATCATAATCTCTATGAAGAGTTGTTAATCAGCCACTTTTACTGCTAAAGGAATAGCAATAGTTATGGTAGCTGATGTAAAGCATGCTCATGGGTCAACATCTATTCCTACGGTAAACATATGATGGGCCCACAAGATAAATCCTAAAAAGTCAGTGGACATGGCTCATACTATTCCCATATATTCCCACATATCTGTCCCAAATAGTATGTCACGATATGTGAGATTATTCTGAACCCTGGTAGGATAAGAATATAGACTTCAGGGTGACCACGGAATCAAAATAGCCGTTGGTGTAGGATTGGGTCTCCTCCTGTAGGGTAAAAGAAAGCAGTGTTTAGATTTTGATCTGTTAACAGTATGGTAATTCCGGCTGCTAGAACTGAGAGTGATATAGTAATATGGCTATAACTAGGGCAGATCAAATAATGGTGTTTAATATTGGGATAATGGCTGGTGGTTTATATTAAAGACGGCAGTAATAAAAGTAACAGCACCAAGAATTGAGGAAACATCTACTAAATGTAAGGAGAAAATGGTGAGGTGGACAGAGGCTCCTGCATGGGCCAGACTGCCAGCTAGGGCTGAATATATGGTTCCACCGGTACCAGAACCAGCTTCTACTATTGATGATATGAGTTAGGAGTAAGACTGATGGGGGAAGTAGTCTAAAGTTTATATTATTTATTCGGGGAAATGCTAAATTGAGTGCCCCAGTTATTACGGAGAGAAGCCAGTTTCTGAACCTTCCAATCATAATAGGTATAACTATAAAGAAAATTATGACAAATGCATGTTCCGACGACATTATGGATTTGGTCAGCTCCCAGCAGCACTCTGTTGGCCTAGCTCAGCACGGATTAATGGACTTAAAGTGGTGCCTACTATTTCAGTTCAAGCACCAAATAATAAAGTCCTGATATCTTTGTGATTTGTTGAAAATAATCAGCGGTTTGTGAACATAGGTAAAAAAGGCTGAGCAAGTGTTAGACTGTAAATCTAAAGACAGAGGTTATGCCCTCTTTTTGTCAAGCCCTGGGGTGAATCAACAAATTGAACTGCAGATTCAAAGATACAGACGTTGAGAATGGATTTGAGGACACGGTGGGGTGGGGAAGGGGAGGCTGGGATGTAGTGAGAGAGTGGCATGGACATATATACTACCAAATGTAAAACAGCTAGCTAGTGGGAAGCAGCTGCATAGCATAGGGAGATCAGCTCGGTGCTTTGTGACCACCTAAAGGGGTGGGAGGGAGGCTCAAGAGGGAGGAGATGGGGACATATGTATATGTATAGCTGATTCGCTTTGTTATACAGCAGAAACTAATACACCATTGTAAAGCAATTATACTCCAATAAAGATGTATAAAAAAAATTTATTTTAGGGGCTTCCCTGGTGGCGCAGTGGTTGAGAGTCCACCTGCTGATGCAGGGGACATGGGTTCGTGCCCCGGTCTGGGAGGATACCACGTGCCGCGGAGCGGCTGGGCCCGTGAGCCACGGCCGCTGAGCTTGCGCGTCCGGAGCCTGTGCTCCGCAACGGTAGAGGCCACAGCAGTGAGAGGCCCACGTACCGCAAAAAAAAAAAAAAAATTCAATTAAAAAAAAAAAGAAGCAGCTTCAGCTCTGCTGGCTCTTCTTCTACCTCTTTTTTTCTTGATGGTGGGAGAAGTAGATTCAAGCCAGCTGACTAGAGAATTTACCTGTTAACTAAAATTTTGTGGGGTGGAAGCCCAGCAATGTAGTAAGGATTTAGCTTGAAGTGTTTGATTTGCATTCAATTGATGTAGGATAGAGTCTTGCAATCCTTATTTTCAGGAATTGAGTAAATTGTACTTGCTTAGGGTTTTGAAAGCTCTTGGTCTATACTAGCCTAAATTCCTAGTCCAGCGCTGATAGAATGGGTATTAAGGGTGGTAATAGTGTGGATATTGAGGATTAGTAATGATAGGAAGGTTATTCGTTTTGTATGTTTGAATTGTCATTTTATTTTTAAGTTATTTATTGAAGGGAGTATAGTTAGTAACATGGAGTATGTTAGCCGAAAGTAGAAATACCTGTTGAGTAGTACTCTGATGGCTGTTAGTGTTGGCAGAATGATGTGATTGTTTTTTGTTTTCTCTTGGATAATTACTCATTTGGGTAAAAACCCTGATGGGGTGGGAGACCTCCCAGTGATAATATGATGGTAATGATAAGGATTATGTTGAAAGGTGTTTTGTTTAATGTGTGTGATAATGACAGTGTTGCAGTACCTGAGCTGGGCATAAATAGTAAGAAGATAGCGTTATTCTGCACCGATAAAAGAAATTTTCACATATTGAGGTACGGGGAAGTAATTCTGGCTTATACATGATTTAACTCAAATTTTATGCTAACTTAAAAATAGCCAGTTTGTGGGCTATCAAACATACATTGTTCACCTGCTTTAATTTTTAAAGAAAAGGGCACACTGACCAGAAGTAAAGAATGTCCACGTTAAAAATAAAGATTAAATGCTTCCCTTCCTGGGATGCCAATTCTGGTAAGACCCTTCAATGATAAGACTCTTTCCCAGGTGTCAAGGCCATACTGACTTGTGTACATGTGTAGTTTTCTTTTTCGTTTTTATTTATTTATTTTTGAAATCTTGAAGGAATGTATCCCTGGCTTTAATGTTCTTTGTTCTGACAAGATATAAAACTGTACTGAAAACCATGCTTCTCTGAAGCAGTTCCTCAGAGTTACCTGAGACGTTGTCTTCTGGGATCTATAGTCCTCAGTTTGGCTCTTTTATAAAACAAAACTCTTTTCTATTCCTATTGTAGATTGTTTATTGATTATTTTCACTGAAATTACTTATAGTCGGCAGGATATCAGAAAAACCTGCCTGAGGTCACCTGGATCTACTTTGGACCGGTGCTCGGGAGACCAAGCCTGGGCCCTTTGAGCCCCTCTGGCTTCAAAGTACCCTTCAGGTGCTTTGGTGAGTTCTTCCTCATTATCTGGATCTCCTTGTACTAAGCAACAGTTTGACTTTTATTTGAGCTGTTATCTTAAGACTTGGAGTCTTAAGGGGATACTGGTATATTTCCTAGGTGAAGAGGTCCTAGGGGTAAGTTTCCAGGGAGAGGACCTGGGGGAATTTCTAAGCAGGAAAGCCTGGAAGAAATTTTGGAGTGAACTGTGTTGGCTGACTTTTTTAAAAAATGGCTTAAAATTGGACATTTAAATTTAATTTTAGATGTGTACTTTATAATAGAATGAACCTAGAAGAAAGCGGGAAATTGCGCTTCTAAAACCTACCAGCTCCCAGGCAGGCATCCACCCACTGACACTCTAGCTGGCTTCGACAATTGGTATGGAGCTAATACTTAACAAGTACTTACCTAATCCAAAAATGGCCAGGATGGAACTTTTTTGACATTCAAAACTGATTTTTGTGTGCACAATTAAAGAAAGCTGGCTTGATACAACATCTTTTCAAAATTCTGACTCTAAGAATAAAAGTACTCCTAGGAGAAAACTTGTAATTATGACTCTTATCATGTCCTTGAGGTGCTAACGCATACCACATTGTTTGAGACTACAGCCTTGGCTCAATTAGTGGAATGTAAAACTGAAGGGAATAAAAAGGCTTTTTAAACCTCAGGCAGGAAAACTATGAGATATCTGTGTCTATCTGGATGTGTGTATGTCTGTATGTATGTTACAAGTATGTTTCTACTTCCAGATGATATCATCAAAATGAGTTGATAGGGCTTCCCTGGTGGTGCAGTGGTTGAGAGTCCGCCTGCTGATGCAGGGGACACGGGTTCGTGCCCCGGTCCGGGGAGATGCCACATGCCGCGGAGCGGCTAGGCCCGTGAGCCATGGCCGCTGAGCCTGCGCGTCCGGAGCCTGTGCTCCGCAACGGGAGAGGCCACAACAGTGAGAGGCCCGCGTACCAGGGGAAAAAAAAAAAGAATTCATAAAAGAGCTCTATTTAATTGACTTAAAAATACGCATTTACAAATCAGATATTTCTAATTGTAACAAAAAGCTAACCCAAATTTTTAGAGGAGCATGCGATCTAGGATTAATCTTCAGTACATGAAAATAAGTTTAAGTTGTTGACTTGATTAATACAAACATGCCTTTAGGGTCGTCAGTGTGAAGTATAATACTTTTATTTGGTACCTAGGTTTCCTAAAAGTCAATAAGCTCATGCTACCTCTGTTACAAAATTTGTCAACAAGAAAATTAACTTAGTATGGTGGTATTTTCATAAGTAATAAAATTGAGATAAATGGGATAAAAGCTTTTAGGTGAACTCTTTAAAAATGATTATGCTTTATGGTATGTATACCTAAAAAGAGTTTCTCCAGATTTTGGGTAACCTGAAACTTTGGAGTTGTGCTAAATTAAATTAAATGATGGGAATTCACTAACTATCCAGATCATTTCCAATTAAGATAAAAATACTAAAACATTAATTGCTCAGCATGTCTAAATTTACCTACTTTGTCTTATCAGAGAAAAACTAAAGATGTTTGGGTTTATTGGACACATGTCTTATACCACATTGAGAAAAGAAACCATGCTATGAGAAAATGTATGTTTCTAAAGGTTGTTGAAATATGTTGATAAGCTTGCCAATCAGGAAACGCTGGTATAACAGTTCACAATGTACTGTTTCTTGGTTTTTGTTAGGGATTAAGGTTTTCAAGGGTTAAATATTGTAATTAAAGTTAGTAGAAATAATAAGGTAAACATTTGAGTATTCAAGGGAAAAAAAAGATGTGTGTTTTCAGTAAAAGGAGGATTGAAAATGGATTTAGTTAATGGAAAATGAAGTGATACTGTCCTGAAGTGTCTCAAAGAGGGAGATATTCAACTAATTATGCTTATTTGGTCTATTACATGGGAAGCATTGTCAACATTAAGCCTTCTTTAGGTCTATAAGTATATAGTGTAAATGTTCCAGAAATTATATGAAATTCCTGAAAATCTTCCTGACATAGAATGTTTCTTTGTCATCAAAATCGAGGCTCACACTAAAGGGACTGAACCCCCGAGTATTAGGGAGATGCTCTGCTCTTTCATGCAAAAGCAACAACACAGCTGATGGCACTTGTAGGTGAAGTCCATTCTGTGTCTACAAAAAATTAACACCTCATTGTCAGGCTTTTGCCATCCTGATGTCCTTATAACACGACAACAGTCTGCTCCTAAATCAGAGAAATTAAGATGGGTCAACAATAGCTGTGAATTAAACAGTCTGGGATATGGGAAACCAAGATGGCTGCTTGGCTTTTCCTGGCTTCCTGGCAAACCCCATTTCTATTTGATGGGTTAAGGCCTTCCCTGGCTGCAAGGCTGATGCCCTCACAATGACAAAGAAACTGTTGGAAAATGTGTTTCCCACTTGGGGTATACTTTCCACAATCTCCAGCAAACAAGGCACCCACTTCACGTGACAAATCATATAAGCCTTAACAAAAACCTCAAAAACTTTTAAAAAATGTCCTCAATCATCAGGCAAGGTCACCAAAACTAATGGGAAAACTGGACTCAAGCAGAACAAAAATTAATTATATGGGATTGAATGAGCTTGTAAATATGATTATAATTTTTATGATTTTTTGTCTGAAATATTACTGGCTTTTCATCTTTGTTTTCCAGATATAAGGAAACCTTCCCCCTTAAGCAAAGTATGACTTACAGCAATTTGGTAAATTATTCCTTTGTGAGCAGAACTGAAGCATTTATCTTTTCTCTCTACCTGATTCCTCCTGAATGTAGAATCTCTTAGGTTCCTCACAGCCTTTCCAGGTGAAAAAGGAAGTCCACTTCCTGGCAGAAATGAGAACTTCAAGATATTTTGGAACATAGTTAGAGAGGAATCCACCTAAATCTGTAGGTATTGCAGGTAGAATCTAATGGCATGGCTTTCCTGGCTTTGAGAGGCCTTTTAAAAGTTCAATTTGAGATCCCTTATGAAAAGTTGCAATAAAGCCAAATTTCAAAGGGCCTATATGATCAGTTACACTTATGTAAGTAACCAGGGTAAGTGTATAGAAACCAGATTTATTCTTCAAACAAATTAGTCTTAATTTGACTATGTTTGGTCAAAATGAAGATAATTTATATAGAAAAATTAAGTTTCAATGATATACCTTCGTGGATATTGAGGTTTTATATGTACTGAGGTGTTGTACTTACTGCCTACATCCGAGATGCCACTTTGTTATGTCACATTATTGTAAAGTTTAATTGAATTATTAAAAGGATATCCAAGCTTGCTTCTGAAGCCGATCACAGTGTTCTATCTTTGGATGAAGATCAGATGCTCCATGACCTGCACCTAGGAGATTGGGCATACTGGAAAAGATCATTTAAAGGACTATCTCAAACCTAAAAGGAAGGATCCTTATCAGGTACTCTTAACTGGCTCATGCACAGTAAAACTGAAGGGAATTAACTCTCCAATTTTTATTTCTCACTTAAAAAGGGCCTCTGCATCAGACTGGTCTGTAGAGGGGACTGCTGACCTCAAGCTCACCTTAAAACAACCATCAAGCCAGGACGAGAAGACGATGACAACAGTGGACAGCTGACCCAAGAATCCGGGCCAAGCCTGTAAGACCCA
This sequence comes from Aethalodelphis obliquidens, assembly GCF_003676395.1. Taxonomy (NCBI): domain Eukaryota; kingdom Metazoa; phylum Chordata; class Mammalia; order Artiodactyla; family Delphinidae; genus Aethalodelphis; species Aethalodelphis obliquidens. The sequence continues at coordinate 14,278,872 of NW_020837964.1, forward strand.
TCCTACTAGTTCGATTGAACTGTTATTTGAATGTTTGTCTCCCTATCAAAACTGAAAGTTACTCTTCTACTTCTAGCTGTACTTTTGCCTCAATATTGAAGATGGAAAGAAAATTCTTTAGTAAAGTTGTCACAAAGCATAGCTACTGGGATAGGCCCCTCATAATACCTGTCGCTGACTTTTCAGATGTTGCTAATGTTACCGCTCACCCAGACCAACCTCTCTCTGACCTAATCTTTCAGGTTTAAATTCTTCAACGTATTAATATGGCCATTCCTTGTCTGATACTATCTTCAGTCCCTAGAGACTGAGCAATACTTACCCCAGGACCCCCTCCCTCTGTCCCTTACTTAATTGAAAAATGTCTTAATAGCTGACAAATAGAAGGTATATATTTATTAGAATATTACGTTATCCCATTGTCTATACATCAGGAAATAAATGAATCTCCTTTCTCTCTTCATTAAAGAGTCAAGCAATCTGTGTTAGCAAAATACCAAGATACCAGTGGCAAATCTTTTGGGAATCTTGGTTCCTAATGCAGGAGTGTATGTAAACAAAAAGATCAGAAATTTATCAGCCACCACTAGTCAAACAGCCAAAAAGACTGCACTGCAGCACAACAGATATCCCTATATTCCTTAGCCCAGGTAGTATTAGATAACTGGGTTGCCTTAGATTTTCTACTGGTATTTGTGCTATTGTTCACACTTATGGGTTAAATTTTTTTTTTTTAATTAGAATGGGGATAATAGTAACCTGTGTGAGCTTGTTATTTCAATTATAATTCCTGAGATAATGGTTAGTAGAATGATAGTAAACACAAGAGGGTTTATTAGTACTGGAAGGATGTAAACCAACATTTTTGGGGTATGGGCCCAATAGTTAGTTAGCTGACTTAACCATGAAGAATTTAAAATTCTTAAGGGTGGGTTCAATTTCTATGATTCTAGAAATAAGAGGGTTTAAACCTCTATTACTCTATCAAAATAACTCTTTGTCAGACATATTTCTTATGTTTGTGGTGGGATGCCTGATGTGATGACAGGTAGTGAAACTTCTCATACACATAAGACTAATGTTAGTGGTAAAAATTTTTTCATAAGAGATATATAAGCTGATCTTATCAAAATTGTGGGCAGGATGCTTGAATTCATATAAAGGAGGTTGTTAGGAGGAGTGTTTTAATGATGACATTGGCTGTATAGAATTCTAGCATGTAGGGGTTGTTAAATGCTCCTAAAAATAGGATTGTTGTGAAAATATTTATTATAATGATATTGACATACTCTGCTAGGAAGAACAGGGTGAATAAGCCTGCTACATTTTCTACATTGAAGCCAAATATAGGTTAAATCAAATGGGACTCTGTTGGTTTCTGCTAGAGTAGAGATAAATCACATTCTGGCTAGGGGTCAGGATGGGAAAATTAGTCACAGGTATTCTTGTGTAATAATTACTGCTGAAAGTGTAAATGATCATTTATCACTAGAACTGATAAGAGAATAATTGCTACTGTTACATCATATGAGATTGTCTGTGCTACTGCATGGAGACCTCCGATGACTGTGTATTTTGAATCCAAAACGCATACAGATCAGAGGATGGAAAAAATGGCTAGGCTTGATAGCTAGTATAAATAGTACACCTAGGTTTATGTTAACTAGTGGAAAGGGTAGGGGGAGAGGAATTCATCTTGCGAGAGCCAGGCTTGAGGCTAGACTTGATGCGATAATACAGAAATTGATGAGATTGATGGTCATAGTGTTTCTTTAATAAATAATCTGACTGTATCAGCAATGGGTTATAATAATCCATAAGGGCTGACGATGTGTGGCCCTTTCTGGATTTGTATATAGCCTAGGAATTTCCGTTCCATTAATGTGAGGAATGCTACAGCTAGTAAAAGTAGAATTAGTGAAAGAATGCAGATTATAAATATTTCTGTAGGAAAAGGACTTGAACCTCTGCGGATAAAGGTTTTAGTTTTACACAATTACCGGGCTCTACCACCCTAACAAACCCTGTTCTATAGTGGGGTATGTATAAATTAATTGAATTGAGATTATATCATCAATTAGTTTGAAGACATTTTGTAAAATAGGCCTTATTTCTCTTGTTCTTTCATACTGCAAGAAATATAGAATAGAAACCTAATGGGATTACTCCAGTCTGAACTCAGATCAAACAGGACTTTACTAATCACTGAACAGACCGTTAATAGCAGTTATACTATTGGGATGTACTGATCCAGCATCAAGGTCATAAACCTTATCGTCAGTATGAACTCTACAATTGTGCTGCTACCCCTAGGGTAACTTATTCCACTTATCAATATTTTGGATCATTAATGATAAAGCATTTTGACTAGCTGGTCTAAATCTTAATCACTCCGATGTTTTATTCTCCAAGGTTACCCCAACCAAAATTGTTAATCCATTAAAAGCTATGTTGGGGCTTCCCTGGTGGCGCAGTTGTTGAGAGTCCGCCTGCCGATGTGGGGGACACGGGTTCGTGCCCTGGTCCGGGAAGATCCCACATGCCGTGGAGCGGCTGAGCCTGCGTGCCTGGAGCCTATGCTCCGCAACGGGAGAGGCCACAACAGTGAGAGGCCCGCATACTGCAAAAAAAAAAAAGCTATGTTGGAGGCTTTCAAGACGGCAGAGTGGAAGGACCTTGAGCTTACCTCCTTCTCATGAACATACCAATATCACAACTGACTGCTGAACCACCACTGATTACAAAAAAGACTGGAACCTACCAAAAAACATCATCTACATCTAAAGGCATAAAGAAGAGACCACAATGAGATGGTAGGAGGGGTGTACTCGCAATATAATCAAATCCCCCCACCCCCGCCCGTGGGTGACCCACACACTGGAGAATAATTACACTGCAGAGACTTTCCCACAGGAGTGAGAGTTCTGAGGCCCCCATCAGGCTTCCCAGCCTGGGGGTCTGGTGTTGGGAAGAAGAGCCCCTCAGAGCATCTGGATTTGAAGACCAGAGGGGCTTAACTTAATGCAGAGCTCCACAGGAGTGGGGGACATAGAGACTTAACTCCTGAAGGTATTGCACAAAATCTCATGCACCGGGACCAAGGGCAAAAGCAGTAACCTCATAGGAGCCTGGGCGAGACCTACCTGCTGGTCTTGGAGGGTCTCCTGGGCAGGTGGGGGGTGGCTGTAGCTCATGCTGGGGTCATAAAAGCTGGTGGCAGAAGGGGATTGTTCATCTGCATGAACTCTCGTTGAGGCAGACATCATTAGCAACAAGACCCAGCCCCACCCAACAGCCTGTAGGCTTCAGTGCCAGACGCCTCAGGCCAAACAACTAACGGGGTGGGAACACAGCCCCACCCATTAGCAGACGGGCTGCCTAGAGACTTCCTGATCCCACAGCCGCCTCTAGACATGCCCCTAGCCCTGCCCACCAGAGGGCCAGGACCCAGCTCCACCCACCAGTGGGCAGGTATCTGCCCTTCCCGCCAGGAAGCCTACCCAAGCTTCTAGACCAGCCTCACCCATGGCGGGCAGAAACCAGAAGGAAGAAAACTATGATCCAGCAGCCTGTTGTCTCAAACACAGGCCGGACATTACCCTGCGGCCCCTGGCCCTTGGGTGACGAGAGAGGAGTGCACTGCTGGGACACACAGGACGTCTCCTACAGAGGGCTACTTCTCCAAAGTCGAGAAAGGTAATTAACCCAAAATGAGGTGGCAGAGGAATGTGTTTCAGATGATGGACCAAGATAAAACCCCAGAAGAACTAAGTGATGTGGAGGTAAGCAATCTACCTGAGAAAGAGTTCAGAGTAATGATTGTAAAGGTGATCCAAGAGCTTGGGAGAAAAATGGATGCACAGATAGATAAGTTACAAGTGTTTTTTAACAAAGAGTTAGAAAATATAAAGAACAACCGAACAGTTGAACAGTACAATAACTGAAATGAAAAACACACTAGAAGGAATCAATCAATAGTAGAGTAAATGAAGCAGAATGGATCAGTGAGCTGGAAGACAGAGTAGGGGAGGTCACTACTGTGGAGCAGAAAAAAGAATGAAGAGAAATGAGGACAGTTCAGGAGACCTCTGGAACAACATAAAGCACACTAACATTCACATTATAGGGTTCCTAGAAGGAGAAGAGAGAGAGAAAGGCCCGAGAAAATATTTGAAGAGATAATAGCTGAAAACTTCCCTAACCTGGGAAAGGAAACAATCACCCAAGTCCAGGAAGCACGGAGAGTTCCATACAGGATAAACCCACAGAGGAATACACCACGCTGCACTGTGATCAGGATGATAACAATTAAAGAGAAAATATTAAAAGCAGCAAGGGAAAAGCAACAAATAACACACAAGGGAACTCCTATAAGGTTATCAGCTGATTTTTCAGCAGCGACTCTGCAGACCAGAACGGAATGGCATGATACTCTGTTCACTTATTTTAAGTGTGTCTGTCAGGCAAGAGCTGCTGTGATGGTTTACAATGATGCCAATAAAAAGTGGGTACCAGCTGGTGGTTCAGCTGGGTTCAGCACAGTTCATATATATCGTCATACATGGAAAAACACATTGAGTGGTGGGCAGGAAGACTCAGGACCATCAGGTCGTGGTAAATTGTGCCATTCCTAAAGGGCTGAAGTACAATCAAGCAACACAGACGTTCCACCAATGGGGGGACACTAACTAGACAGGTGTACGGTCTCAACTTTGGCAGCAAAGAAGATGCCAGTGTCTTCGCGAGTGCCATGATGCATGCCTTAGAAGTGTTGAATTCACAGGAAACGGCCAACGTTGCCTAGACAAAATTCACAGAGCTACCTGCCCAAGTTCAGAATGGCCCATCACGAGAAGAATTGGAAAGTCAAAGAAGGCAACTACAAGAACAGCAACAAAAGGAGCTGGAGTGGGACAGGCTAGAGGGAGAGATTGGAGAGGGAGAGGTTAGAAAGGGAAAGGCTGGAGAGGGAAAGACAAGAGCTGGAGGGGCTGGAGAGACGGGCCTGGGAAAGGGCAGAACAAGAGCGGCGAGAGCAGCTAGAAAGGGAGCAGCTGGAATGGGAGCGAGAGCCAAGAATGGCAAATGCTGCTGCCCCTGCCTCTGTGGAGACGACTCCTCTGCTTCTGAGCCAGACTTGCAGGCAACCTCTCTGCCGGCCAAGACTCCAGCCCAGCAGGACATTGTCTTGGGACCACCTGCACCCCCACCCCCTCCTCCACTCCCACCAGGTCCTGCCCAGGCATCAGCTGTGCTCCCTCCTCCCCCAGGACCCTTCTGCCTCCTCCACTTCCAACCTCAGGGCCCCCGCCTCTGCCTCCTCCACCACCTCTTAATCATATACCCCCTCCTCCTCCACCACCTGCTTCTCCCCTCCCTGCATCTGGATTCTTTTCGGGATCCCTGTCTGAAGACAATCGCCCTTTAACTGGACTTGCAGCTGCAATTATTAGAGCAAAACTTAGGAAACTGTTGCGCATGGAGGATGCCTCCTTCCCAAGCGGAGGGACTACCACTGGTGTGAATTCAGCGTCATCTAAAACAGATACGGGTCGTGGAAATGGACCCCTTCCTTTAGGGGTAGTGGTTTAATGGAAGAAGTGAGTGCCCTGCTGGCCAGGAGGAGGAATTGCTGAAAAGGGATCAATACAAAAAGAACAAAAACAGGACAAAAATGAAAATTCAGAGTCTGTAACTTCTAAGGCCTCTTCAACAAGTACACCTGAACCGACAAGAAAACCTTGGGAAAGAACAAATACAATGAATGGCAGCAAGTCACCTGTTATTTCCAGACCAAAATCTGCGCCCTCGTCACAGCCCAGTGCCAACGGAGTCCAGACAGAGGGACTGGACTATGACAGGCTAAAGCAGGACATTCTAGATGAAATGAGAAAAGAATTAACTAAGCTAAAAGAAGAGCTCATTGATGCAATCAGGCAGGAACTGAGCAAGTCAAACACCGCGTAGAGAAACAAACTAAGGAGAGATAGGACTTCAATCTGGAGTGGGAAAAAAAAAAAACCCTACAAACAGCAACTGTTAATAACAACAAACCTCTACATTTTGTGAGCTGTAAGAAGAAAATGGAAATAAACAGAAGGAGGGAAAAACCAACATACTTTGAAAGTCTTCAGACATTACTACTCTGGCGATAAGCCGTTTCCCTCCCAGTTTGTTGCTTTTTTCTGACCTTTACAACAGGATGGAAGAGAGTCGCATAGGAGTTCCTGTATCAGTTTTGCAGAAAATACTAAACGTATCAGGCAAGATGACTGCAATGAAATATTTTCATGTCAAGAGAAAACCGCACATTTTCCACAATCCATTGCTAAAATGAGAAAGGCTTGAGAAGTTTTTTTCAGAGAATGCTGATGAAGAATTTAGCAAGTTATGCTATTGTAAACGCATCTCTCAGGTTTGTCTTCCTATCATATTTAATATTCCATGAATAATTGAGATCAGCCCTATGTAGTTAAGATCATAAAGTGTGGAACCAAAGGAATTGTATTTGCTTTCAAAGGGTGATATTTATAAGAAAGAGTCCTAGAAATGATTTGTCCAGAGTGAGGAATTTTAGAATGATAGGAAGTCTCTCGAGTTAGCCTTCATGCAATTTTGTAGATTCAAACATAAAATTCATCCAGAATTTAAAGATTTAGATGCCTTCCTGAATTGTTACAGTGCTTTACCAAATCTACGACTTCTACGTAACACAAACCAGTGGTCAAATGTAAAACAATATATTGTAGATTTACTGTAGGTTTTTGACCTTTTTTAGATTAATGCCTGCAGACGTTTTTGTAATGTAATTACAACCTCCACAAAATTAGTTTTTTAAATTGCAGACAGTAATGCATGTCAAACTAATATACAGTGGCCTTTTCAAGGCTTAGTCCCAGGGAAAACATTTTGTAGAGTATAGGGGAGTGGGAGGAAGGGAAGGAATAATTTTTTATTTAAAGTTAACTTCCGTACTATCTTTTTTCTCAATTATCTGCATGAATAATAATGAGGAATATTTTGTGACTTTGATAAATATGTTAACAGAACCAAGTACTTAATCTTCTACATCATGTCTCTGGCTATTTGTATTTTAACTTCAGTAAGTTCAGTGGTCTGAAACATGATTCTGAGCTTCACATGCATTGTATCTTACTGTGGAACTCAAAAGTTCGATCCCTGAATTTGGCTATTATTATTACCTAGGGGCCCTGCAGTTTTACAGGTGTTCAGGTGCACGTTCCTGACTACAAAGCTGCTTTTGAATTTTTGTTAGGTTGAAATACTAAAAAAGTAACAATGATGGCAGCAATTAATGTTACAGAAATCATTAAAGGGAAAACGACGGGTCCTGCATAATTTTCTTTTAATAGACTTAGGTGGTGGGAGGAAGGAACTAGATACTCTACTTACCGCCGTGTGCATGTGTGTGTGTGCGTGCGTGTTTGTGTGGGCACTCGTGTGTGTGTATGTTATCCACTCCCTTTTCTTTGAGACTTCTAAGATTAAAATAGGGGAGAAATCCTGTATGTTGCAATGAGAGAATTTTTTGAAAATTCAGGAAATCAGAAATTCTCCAGGCTCTCCATCCTGATTTATGCTTGAGTTGTTATGTGCCATATTTGCTTTGAAATCTTTGGTTATCAGTAGTTGTACTAAAATTTTGAAGAAATAATCCACTTTGATCTGCTTTCTAGATTTCTTAATCTAAATTCATAAGACAGATCTTGTTGATAGCATAGTTTTCTAAATGCTGCAGGTTTGCAGCCATTACCACTTCAAAGAGGTTTGAAGGAATTTTTTTTCCTTGTTAAGATAGTTCCTGTTTCTGTAGAAACTTCATTTTTAGATTAATTTGTGATGGATAAGCTATCATAATTCAAGTATACATTCCTTTTTTTCTACCAACTATTCATTATCATCCAATAGTAAAGACATTAAAGATGCAGCAAGCTTATGAAGTATTACTTTCTAAAAGAAATAGGCATTTTCATCTTTATTATTGTACTTTTGGTTATGCAAACACTTTGATATGAATTTTTTTAATTAAAGATTTATTTATTTATTTTTATTTTTGGCTGCATCAGGTCTTAGTTGCAGCATGCAGGATCTTTCATTGTGGCGCGCAGGCTTCTCTCTAGTTGTGGTGGGAGGTTCCAGGGTGCGTGGGCTCTGTAGTTTGCGGCACACAGGCCCTAGTTGAGGCGCGCAAGCTCAGTAGTTGGGGCGCGTGGGCTTAGTTGCCTTTCGGCATGTGGGATCTTAGTTCCCAAACCAGGGATTGAACCCGCGTCCCCTGTATTGTAAGGTGCATTCTTTACCACTGGACCACCAAGGAAGTCCCGATGATATAAATGTTTATGTCCCCCATAAATCTAGTCAGAAATCACTTTGGATTTTGTTGATTAAGTTAAACAGTCTATAGTAGGATAGAGTATTGGGTACAAGTGGTCCAAAGTAAGAGAAAAGACTACGATAAGAATGCTAGATATTAAAAAAGAAACTGGTTTATGCACTAAACGTTTTGTGCCTTGGTCTAATAGTAACATGATGTCTGTGTAAAAACGACAGAAAGAACCAGTGTTGAATCATGTTTTATTTCCTGTCATTCTGCTTTATCTCAGATTGCTAAATGTGTTCTTTCCAAGAAGTTTTATCGAATTACTGTATACAGTTACTGTTCTGTGACAGTTTTGTCATTGTTAGAGATTTCAGTAATTAAAATGGGAAACAGAAGCTTATTTTCCTTATCAAAACTGTTACTTGGACCCACATTATTATGATGGTTTTCATGCCCTTGTACATTGGATGTCTTAAGCTGAGTGCAGTTTAGGGGATCCTTTCTAATTACAGGAAGGTGATCTGACCTGTGAGAAGTCTGTACTATACACTATGTAAATAGCTAACAACTCAATTGCAAACCAACTGAATGTCCAAATCTTAGTGCTTGTACTGAAATCTCTTCAGAAGAGTCATTATGATCTCAAAGTTTGTTTCAAAATTTGCAAGCATTAAGTGTCAAACAAAACTGAAGATGAAACACTAAACACTAATTCTTGTGCTTTAGGTGTACTTCCTTGTTAGAGTTTTTGGTTCTCTGCTATTTTTACTGTACTGTTTCATTTATATTTCCTACACATGAACTTCGTTTGTGCAATTGAAATAAAACTGCAGTATACACATGTTAAAAAAAAAAAGGCTATGTTTTTCCTTAAAGTACAGTTATTATTTTTTTGGATTAATTAATTAAACCTCCATAGGGTCTTCTCATTATTATTCCTGCCTCTTCACAGGAAGGTCCATTTCACTGATTAAAGGAGACAGTAATACTCTCGTGTGATCAGTTATACAGGTCCTTATTTAGAGAAAAAATGACTATGCTGCCTTTCCACACTCAGGATACCATGACCATTAAACAGATGTCACTGGGCAGGCAGTGCCTCTAACACTAGAAGTGCCAGAGGTAATGTTTTTTATAAAGGAGCAGGGTTTGTGATTGCTGAGTTCCTTTTACTTTTTAAAATCTTTCCTTAAATGCATGCCTGTGTTGGGTTTAACAATTGTTTTAATAAATAACTAGGTATTGGTTTAGGTTTATTTTACTGTTAACTCTCAGTAGGTTAATGTTCTGATATAAGCATATGCAAGGAGCAATACTACTTGTTACTCATACTGACAGTATTGCTTCTATTAATAGATTAGTCCAGTATTAAATTAGGGTTGGTTTATTTACTATTGGTATTTAAGATGAATGTGTGGTCGACCTTGAACACTTTTGCAATTGGTGGCTGCTTTTAAGCCAAGTATTGTTTATGCTTACTCTGTGGGGAACTGTGTATCCTAATACTAAAAGCTGTACCTTTTTCGAATAACATTTAAAGTTATAATAAAAGTTATGTTTCTTAAGTAATATTTAAAGTTGAACTAAAATTCTTTTCTAGACAACCAGCTATCATCAGGCTTGTTAGGTTTGTCACCTTTACCCGAAAATCTTCTATTTTGCCATATAGGTGAGTTTGTTCTTGTAAACTGTTCATAAGTAGCTCATCTGCTTTCAGGTTATCTAACTTAAGTTCTCTATGTTAAAGTTTTCTAGTTAAATCATTACGCAAGAGGTAAAAGAGGTAAGCTTTGCTTTTTGGTATTTTGAGTACTTCTTTCATCATTCCCGTAGCATACTTTATAACACCAGATTTAAATTTCTGTCTCCTATACTTTAGATGTTGAATGAATGTTTAATTCACTTATGGTAGTTGAATTCGGTGGGAAGTTTGGGCTAGTTTCAGTACAAAGTGTTCATGCAGTATGAAATCTCCTGGGTGTAAACCAGGTACTTTTCTGTAAGCTACACTTTGATTCATCCAAGCATACTTTCCAGTATGCTCACTTATCTCCTCTTGTATGTTTGGAACTTATTACTGGGATATGAAGTTATCACTTTGAGGGGGGGGTCAGAGAGAGAGAGAGAGAGAGAGAGAGAGAGAGAGAGATACAGAATTTTATATATTTTATGTTCCTGAGGTACAAAATATAGCCCATTTCTTCCCCTCCCAGAGGTTACAATTTGATCTAACGTTTTGATGTCTGATAATTTTGCTTACTATTGTTTACCAAAGTTTCCTGAGGATGACAATACTTAGGGCTGGTGAGGTTTATCAGAGTTTATCAATTACAGAATAGGTTCCTCTAGAGGAGTATGAATCACTGCCAAGTCTTTTGACTTTTAGGTTGATGCGGGTAGTATTCTAGCAAATCATTTTATTGTTATAATTATTTGAATTTACGGCTAAGCATAGTGGGATATCTAATCCCAGTTTAGATCTTAGCTGTCATTTAATCAGAAATGTGAAAGTCACTTTCATAGTTTATTTTTGTTTTAGCTATGGCTTTTTACAGCTTAGCTAGGACTTCATTTTATTTTGGGGTAATCTTTAACACGCTTTTCACTGGATTTCTATTAACATGGGTTAATCTTATGACCAAGGTGGCTGACACGAAATTTATCAACCCTAATTAGTTAATCTAACTTACTCAAAAACTTTTGTTTGGGGCTTAATTTTTATCACTGCCATTTCCCATAAGGGCGTAGTTAAGTAAGTTGTTTTGAGCTACTTTTTAGTGTGCTTGATGCCTGCTCCTTTTAATCTTTTTTGATTTAAAGGATATTCTCACTGGGATGCAGATACTTTCATGTGTAATTTTATTTGAAATTGATAGAAAGGGTAGGACCAAATCTATGGGTTTATGGAGTTAGTAAACTCAACTAGGTATTTACAGTGCCTCGCTTTAATTATTAAGCTTCATCATTAGGTTGAGTAGGATTTTGTATGTATCATATTTATGTAATTAATTGACAATGTGTTAAAATATTGAAATAATTTTTTTCTTGTGGAGATTATTAAAATGTAATTTTAATTTTGTTTGAGGTAAATGACAGATCGAGGGAGATGGCTGTCTATATAAGCCTTATATATGTACATAATTCAGTGGTATAGTTAAGAGGCAAGTTTGGAGTTACACTTACTTTGGGTTGGTGAAGTGACAGCAGTATGTTTGTTAGGTGAGTTAGTTGAATCTTATATGCTTTGACTTGTTTTGGGGGTTTGGCAGGGTGATAATGGTATATAAAATATGAGAATTAGTGGGGTAGGGGTTTGATTAAGCAAGCTGTTTACCAGATATGAGTGTGCCTGTGTGGTACGTGTGTAACTGCTCTATATCCTGTGACCATTGACGCAATAACATATTATGGTAGATGATGTTGGAAAATAATAATTCAAGCTCAGCTACAAGTTTCTCGGCTGTGTTCAGACCTCTGATGGCCAAAGCTGAGTCATAGCATGCCCCCCAATTTAAAAATACCAAAAGCATGAAACCAGTTATGTGTGAACATGGCTGATTAGCCATTAGTCCATCGAGGTACATTATTGAAGAGGAAAGAGTAGGCAATTTTAGGTGAGATGGTCCTGAAGTAATAAAAGCCAGATGCCAGATACAGTTCATTTATAGCAATCCTCATGGTTCATTGCCTACAACGAGGAGAGAGACATATTTGTGGATGGGTTGATTGTGGCTTGATTATTAAGCTCTGGTTATCGGTTATGATAAGCATGATGACTGGAAATGATTTGACTTTATGTGATATGTATGATTAATAAACATATGTCCTGTATAATATCAATCACTTCAATTACCCCTGGAATCTAATGTGAGTTGAACTGTTTAATGTGTATGTAATATCAATAGGCTGATGTACTTGTTTATATACATGGGATAATTAATTTATGATTACATATCATGTATTATGCATAAGAAGGTATATATACTTACACATGTGGAAGGGCACAAAATGCACAAAGTACACAGTAATGTTAGTTTTCAAGATGTCACTTTTAAATACTTACATAGTACTTAAAGACAGTGTTACTGTCCCATAAGCAAGTTGTTCAGGGAATCGTTGAAGTGGAATTTCAGCTTCGGGTGTTGATGGTGCGGCTGGAGCTTCTTCCTCGAGTCTTAGGGAAAAATGTTTTCCTTTTCTGGTTTAGAAGAACAAAGTAATAAATATACTCCAAAGACTCTTCATTTTAGGAGGTTATTTTCAATAATGCTTGTTAGTTGTATAAGGACTATAATTATGAGAAAGTATAGAGTAGATGCTGTTTGTCTGATGATAATAAATAGGTGATGAATGGTTTGTCTTCCAATTCATGTTACTGTTAATAGGTCCCCTACAAGTACTCAGAATAAACGTTGGCTAAGAGGTCATAATGTTATACTTCATTGTTTCACTGTATGAAGTACTGGGACAATCAATCAAATTAGGAATGAGATGGTTAATACTAGTACACTTCCTATTTGTTGTGAATAGATCACAGAATTGCATATGAAAATAAGAAGTATCATTCTTGTTTGATGTGAGGGAGAGTGCTGAGGAGGTTAGGTGGAGTATAACTTTCTCTACCTAGAAGGTCAGGTGAGACTAGTACTAGTATTAGTAAGATTACAAATAGGAACAAGGCACCCAAGATATCCTTAATTGTGTAGTATGGATAAAATGGGATTTTGTCCATATAGGATGAGATCCCTGTTGGATTATTAGAGCCTGTTTCATGAAGGAATAATAGGTGAAGAACTGCTAAAGCTGCAATAATGAATAGGAGGATAAAGTGGAACGTGAAGAATAGGGGAAGGGTGGCTTTATCAACTGAGAATCCTCCTAAGAGTCATTTGACTAGGTTAATGCCAATGTAAGGAATTACTGAAAGGAGACTTGTCATGACTGATGTTCTTCAAAAGGATGCTGGACTATTACCTTAAATAGTAGGACGATTCCGTTGTTTCATATTTCTAGGAAGGTGTAAGATCCATAACACAGGCCTCGCCCTACATGGATAAATAAGCAAACAAAGAATAAGAATAGGAAAGGTCCGTCTGCATATACATATCAGATAATTCATCCATGGTTTGTTTCGGTAGATATGAGTTATAGATGAGAAGGCAGTTACTGTATCTGATGTATTAATGTATTGTTAAGAATAACCCTGTTGGGCTTCCCTGGTGGTGCAGTGGTTAAGAATCCGCCTGCCAATGCAGGAGACACGGGTTCAAGCCCTGGTCTGGGAAGACCCCACATGCAGAGCAACTAAGTCTGTGCACCACAACTACTGAGCCTGCGCTCTAGAGCCTGCGAGCCACAACTACTGAGCCCGTGTGCCACAATTACTGAAGCCTGTGTGCCCTAGAGCCTGTGCTCTGTAACAAGAGAAGCCACTGCAATGAGAAGCCTGCGCACCGCAACGAAGAGTAGCCCCTGCTCACCACAACTAGAGAAAGCCCACGCACAGCAACGAAGACCCAACGGAGCCAAAAAATTCAAAAAATAACCCTGTCAAGATTTGTAAAATTAAATATAAAGCAGGGATGAAATTTTCATCATGAGCTATTTGATGGGACTGGTAGATCATTATATGCATTATTAACAATTCTGATTAATGGGTGGGATTTTAAAATGTTGGTCATTAGTGTTTCTATAGCTGAAATACAATGATGATTTTTCAGATCATTGGCCATGATTACATTGCATTTAAGAATAATGATGACACACATTGTATTTGTTTTAAGTACTATTTTGGTAGTTTTGTAGGTCTTTGTTCAAAACCTTCACAAATTTATGGCGGGCTTGGGTTAACTGGGTTAATTGAGTGGTTGTGATATTGTAATGAATTTTGGTGGATCGTTTTTGTGCTTAATGGTTTTTAAAATTTGTTTAAAGAGAAAGTGAATAGTTTTTGGTTATACAACAGCTATGTCTACTAAGCAGTGTCCTGAGGTTTGAGAGTCTAATAAAACCCTCTTAGGTATATTTCTTTAATGTTATGATGGACATTCAAATTAAAACCACAAAGTGACATCTATTCACATATAATAAATGATTATAATCAAGAACATATAATAAATGATTATAATCAAGAACAAACAAAAATGCTGGCAACAATGTAGAGAAATTGGAACCCTTACACATTGCTTGTGGAAATGTATAGTTTGGCATTTCCTCCAAAAAGGTAAAATACAATTAGAGTCTGGTTCAAGAACTCAATGCCTAGATATGTGCCACAAAGAATTGGAAACAGGAGTTCAAACAAAAACTTGTACATGAATATTCATAGCAGCATTGCTTACATTGGCCCAATGGTAGAAAAAATTCAAATATCCATCAGTGGATGAATGGAGAAGCAAAAGAGGGTAGATCTATAAAAAGTTCCATATTATTCTGCCATACATAGAAATATAGCAAAATGGTGCCATCTGCTGTGGAAAAACAGTATGGCAGTTCGTCAAAAACAAAGTATGATTCATCACTTCCACTTCAGGGTATATACCCAAGAGGTTTGAAAGGAGGGAGTTAAACAGATATTTGTACACCCATATTCACAGCAGCATTACACTGGCCAAAAGGCACAAGCAACCCAAGTGTCCATGGATAGATGAATTGATAAGCAAAATGTGATAATATACAAAGGTACATTATTCAGCCTTAAAAACTAAGGGAATTCAGACACATGCTACAACATGTATGAGTCTTAAAGTCATTATGCTAAGTGAAATAACCCAGTCACAAAAGGACGAATATTATATGATGCCACTTCTATGAGGTATCCAGAGAAGTGAAATTCAGAGACAGAAAGTAGAATGTGGTTGACAAGGGTTGAAGGGAGTTAGTGTTTAATGGATGCAGTTTCACTTGGAATAAAACAAGTACAGGAGATGGATGGTGAGGATATTTGTACAATAATATAAATGTGAATGTCATAGAACTATATATTTTAAATGGTTTAAGTGGTAAATGTTATTATGTTCGATATTTAATCACAATGGAAAATGTGAATGAAGTACTGATACAAGTTACAACATGTATGAACACTGAAAACATCCTAAGAGAAAAGCTATGCAGAAAAGGCCACCCAGATCATACTCATCTTGTGTGCTTTAAATCCATCAAGGCTGTGAAAATGAGGGGAAGTCTCAAGACTGCTTCCAGAAAAAGAAAACTGGAATGTTTTCTTTTTGGAAACATTGGAAAAATGTTTGGAAACATTGGAAAAAAATGGAAACATTGGAAAAAAATGGAAAAAGACATTTTCATGCTTTGGGGCAGGTGATGGAAGTGGAAGTGGAGCCAGTGGATTGGATTAGAAGGTGAAAACCGTAATGATTTCTCATATGGGGGTTATAGGGGTGTTCCCTGGGAGAGTGTCCCTTTTTGGGGTGGAAACACAATGGAAACAGTCATTGAAATTGGCATATGTGGTAAAACAGTGATGACTGGGGAATCTGAACTTACAGATAAAGACTACATTGTACTGCTACTGCAAGTTTTCTGTATGTTTGAAGTTAGTAAAAAGTAAATAACTTTGCAAAACATGTCAACACCATGCCAGAAGAATAGATAAGACATCAAACTTCATGATGAAGCCAAGCCCTACCCAGATTCATTTCACCCAAAATGGTTAAGCTAACTGCTCTTGTAGGAATCATATATTATTAAGAGGTGCTATGGGAAGATTATATTATTAGCAGTCACTGTGTCTTGGGGGTTGTGGATGACCTGGGATGTGGTAGAAACAAAGGGATTTTTGAATTACAATTTTCCACGTCAAACCGCCAAAAGTTACAAGTAATACATGAATTTAGTAAAGTTGCATGATACAAAAGCAATACACAAAAATCATTTGAGTTTCTATACACTAATAAAGAAGTATAAGAAAAATTAAGAAAACGACCCCATTTGCAGCTGCATCAAAAAGAACAAAATACCTAGGTATAGATTTAACCAATGATGTGAAAGACTTGCACAATGAAAACTGTAAGACACTAATAAAGAAACCAAAGAAGACACAAAGAAAAATATTCGTGATCAGGCACTGGAAGAATATTCTTAAAACGTTCATCCTTCCAAAGCAGTGTACACATTCAATTCAATCTCTAACATAATTAAAGTGGCATTTTTCACAGAAACAGAACAAACAATTCTATATATCCTGTGTGGAACCAAAAAGGACCCCAAATAGCCAAAGCAATCCTAAGGAAGAGAACACAGCTGGAGTCAACTTGCCCCCTGACTTCTAACTACACTGTGAAGCTACAGGAACCAAAACCAAAACTTGGCATAAAACAGGCACATGTACCAGAGGAACAGAACAGAGAACCCAGAAATACACCCACATGTATGTGGTCACTTAATTTATGACAAAGCTGCCAAGGACATACACTGGGGTAAGTCCCCTCAATAAACTGATGCCAAAGAAACTAGATACCACACACCAAAGAAAGACACTGGAAACTGTCTACACTACACACAAAATGACCTGAAATCCACAGTTTTCCACATCAAGCCCATTGTCTGCTGGCTTCTCTGAAAACAGACCCCCTTCAGCAGTCAGCCGCATACAGGAAGCTTCTCCCCACTTTTTCTTTACCTTTTACTCCTGCGGCGGTGCCTCCCAGCAGGTCCTGAAGACACTGGCTCCTGTCTGCATGGACTAGTATGTCCGGAGGAGACCAACCTCCTGTCTATGTTGACTCAGCCAGCCATTGTCCGGAAGCCAAAGCCCTGGAGAATCCTGAAAAGACCAAGCCCCGGTCAGCTGCATGGAATCAAGTCCTCCGGCTGAACACGCACTAGCCTCGAAAGTCAGAGAGGTGGGCTTGGCTCCACCTGCTGGCCAGTTTGGAAGTGCAAGCCTCAGCCACTTACCTTCCACTGGAGGCCCTGCTCTCAGCTGGCAGGTCTGATGAATCCACTAAATTTGAAAATTCAGACTCAAATGGAGCCCCAAATCCCATGATAAGCCACAAACGGAAAGAAAAAGATTTGCAAAACACTTATCTGATAAAGGATTTGTACTCATTATATCAAGAACTATAGAACAAACAACCCCATTAGAAATGGGTAAAATCTGAATGGAGACCTGGCCAAAGTAGATAGTAAGTAAGCATACAAAAATATACTCAACATCATATATCATTAGGGACTTACAAATTAAAACAATGAGATAGCACTGCACAACTATTAAAACTGCTGAACTCAAAAAGAAAAAGACACTACCAATTGATGGAGTGTGAGGAACAATGGGAACTATACATCACTGCCAGTAAAATAAATATACAGCTACTCTGTAAGACATTTTTCCAAAGCTAAACAAATCTCACCTAAAGAGCCAACATCCTGCCTCCAGTATTTAGACAACTGCTCTGCAGAACTAGGTCCAAACAAAAACGAGGATGCAATTAAGCATAGCATCTCTATTCAGAATGGCTAAAAACTTAAATCAGTATGCCCTTCAACAGATGAACATATAAGAAAACTAGGGTACATCCATGTTGGGGGAACAGAATATGCTACCCCAAAATATGCCTGTTTGGTGTAAGGATTATTTTGGCTTGATTGTTTTTAAAAAAGACAATTTCTGAAAACCAGTCAAGATTACACTTTTGTGAAGGAAATTTACATTTATAAGGGAAATCTCCATTTAAAAAGTTGTCTCCCTCTCTGTACCAGGAATAGACAGATGACTAAATCTCATGAAACACTTATCAGTAGAGAAGGCCGGGACTTAAATCTGCGTTTTCTTTTTTTTAAATTTTTTTTAATTTTTAAATTTTAATTTAATTTATTTTTGGCTGCATTGGGTCTTCATTGCTGCGCGCGGGCTTTCTCTAGTTGCAGCCAGCAGGGGCTACTCTTCGTCGTGGTGCACGGGCTTCTCATTGTGGTGGCTTCTCTTGTTGCAGAGCACGGGCTCTAGGCTCACGGACTTCAGTAGTTGTGGCATGCGGGCTCAGTAGTTGTGGCTCACGGGCTCTAGAGCGCAGGCTCAGTAGTTGTGGCTCATGGGCTTAGTTGTTCTGCAGCATGTGGGATTTTCCTGGACCAGGGCTCAAACCCGTGTCCCCTGCATTGGCAGTCGGATTCTTAACCACTGTGCCACCAGGGAAGCCCTTCTTTTGTTTTTAGGTGAAGATGGTATTTAAGGTGATGACTTAGGCCATTTCAGGGACTAATTTTTCCTGGGCATCGCCCATGCATATAGGAAGTACAAATGTTATTAAACTTCTCTTTGTTTTTCTGATGGTAATCTTTTATTATGGGGGGCACTTCTCAACCAAGAACCTAGGAGGGTAGAGGGAAAATTATTTTTCCTCTCATACACATGCAATGGAATACTATTCAGACATAGAAAGGAATAAACCATCAACCTTTGCAAAAAACATGGATTAATCTTACACGTATACAGTATTGCTAAGTGAAAAAATCCAGGAGGAGGTACACACTGTATGACCCCACTTATATGACATTCGGGAATAGGCAAAACAAAGATGGTAGGGCTTCCCACTGGTGGCGCAGTGGTTAAGAATCCGCCCGCCAATGCAGAGGTCACGGGTTCAAGCCCTGGTCCAGGAAAATCCCACATGCCACAGAGCAACTAAGCCTGTGTGCCACAACTACTGAGCCTGCGCTCTAGAGCCTGTGAGCCACAACTACTGAAGCCTGTGCACCTAGAGCCCGTGCTCCGCAACAAGAGAAGCCACTGCAATGAGAAACCCGTGCACTGCAATGAAGAGTAGCCCCTGCTCACTGCAACTAAAGAAAGCCTGCGCACAGCAATGAAGACCCAAAAATAAAATAAATAAATTTATTTTTTTTAAAAAAGATGGTAAGCAAGTTATGGTGTGGGGTTTGAAATGTTCTATGTAGTACTTTGATGGATACTTGCCACTATGCATTAATCTAAACCCATGGGTTTTTACAACCCAACAAGTAAATCATAATCAAATTTATTTAGGATATGGGAGTGTCACAGGATGGAATACAGATGTGACAAAAAATCTAACTGATTTAGAAATGTACGAAAAAAACTCACTGTTGGTAGGGCAAAAGGTGCTGACTTAAGTAACTATGGAAATAAATGGACTCTGTAGAGCAAAGGCAAAATGTGCTATACATAAATACTGGACTCTGTAAGTTCTTTCCCATGGTGGTAATACCTAACAATAGTAACACTACTATATCTGTAATCTAAAGGGAGCAAGCAATGAATTCAATGTAGGACAGGTGGTAGGCTGGCATCTTACATTTGGAATCGATAGTTACAGATAAGCAAAGGCAGAAGGTTACAATAACCATGCAATAATGGATAGATTATATTTCCTCAATTTTAAAAACTTTTGTGCATCAAAAGGTGATATCCAAAAAGTGAAAACACAGCCGGCAGAAAGGAAGAAAATATTTGCACATTGTATTATATCAGACAAGAATCTGTTCTTCAGAATATATCAAGAACGTTTACAAAACATCAACAAAAAGACAACACAAATTTTAAAATGGAAAATGACTTGAATAGACCTGTCCCCAGACAAGAAAAGCAAATAATCAACAAGCACGTGAAAAGGTGTAAAACATCAGTTGTTGTGCTGGAAATGCAAAGTAATACCATAATTCAGTACTCCTTCACACATACTAAAATGGTTATAATCAAAAAACAGAAATTAACAAATGTTAACACTGTAGAGAAAATGAAACCCAACATTGCTTGTGGAAATGGAAAATGGTGCAGCTTATGTGCATAATAGTTTGGCATTTCCAATAAAAGATAAAAATACAATTATCATATGGTACAACAACATCACTCCTATAGACCCAAAAAATTGAAAACAGGTATTCAAAATGTTGGAGAGGATGTGGAGAAAAGGGAACCCTCCTACACTGTTGGTGGGAATGTAAGTTGGTGCAGCCACTATGGAGAACAGTATGGAGGTTCCTCAGAAAACTAAAAATAGAACTACCATATGATCCAGCAAGCCCATTCCTGGGCATATATCCAGACAAAACTCTAATCCAAAAAGATACATGCACCCCTATGTTCACAGCAGCACTATTCACAACAGCCAAGACATGGAAACCACCTTACTGTCCATCGACAGATGAATGGATAAAGAAGATGGGATACATATATACAATGGAATACTACTGAGCCATAAAAAAGAATGAAATAATGCCATTTACCGCAACATGGATGCAACTAGAGATTATCATACTAAGTGAAGTAAGTCAGAAAGACAAATACCATATGATATCACTTATATGTGGAATCTAAAATATGACCCAAATGAACCTATTTATGAAACAGACAGACATGGAGAACAGACTTGTGGTTGCCAAGGGGGAGGGGGGGTGGGGGAAGGATGGAGTGGGAGGTTGGGGTGAGCAGATGTAAGCTATTATATATAGAATGGATAAACAAGGTTCTACTGTATAGCACAGAGAACTATATTCAGTATCCTATGATAAACAGTAATGGAAAAGAATATTAAAAAATATATATATATGTATAACTGAATCACTGCTGTATAGCAGAAATTAACACATTGTAAATCAACTATACTTCAATAAAAAATAAATTAAAAAATAAAAACAGGTGTGCAAACAAAAACTTGTACACAAATATTCATAGCAGTGCAGTTCACAATAGCCAAAAGGTAGAAACAAGTAAAATGTCCTTCAAAGGGTGAATGGATAAATAAAATGAATAAATCCATAAACTAACCTATACCATATAAAGGAATAAAGTAAAATGGTGGTGCCACTCTGGAAAACAATATGGTAGTTCCTCAAAAACTTAAACAGACAATTAATATATGATCTGTCAATTCTACTTCAGTATATATACTCAAAATATTTGAAAGCAGAAACTGAAACAGATATTTGTACAACCATATTCATAGCAGCATTATTCATAGTAGCCAAAAGGTGGCAGAAACCCAAGTACCCATCAACAGATGAATGAGTAAACAAAATATGGTATGAACGAATAAACACAATAGGACATGATTCAGCCTTTAAAACTAAAGTAATTCTCATACATGCCACAACATGGATGAACCTTGAAGTCACCATGCTGAGTGAAATAAGTCAGTCCAGAGAAGTCAAATTCAGAGACAAAAAGAATGTGCTTTCCAGGGGCTGAGGGCTGTGAGTGAATGGATACAGAGTTTCACTTGAGAAAAATTTTTAAAGTTCTAGACATGGATGGTGAGGTTATTTGTACAACAGTATGAAGGTAGCTAATGCCACAGAACTGTACACTTAAAATGTTTAAATGGTAAATGTCATGTCATGTATTTTTAATAACAGTGGGGAAAAATGAATTAAGTACTGATAAGTGTTACAACATGGATGAACACTGAAAACATCCATACTGAAAAAAGCCATACAGAAAAGGCCACCCTGATCACATACTTGTCTTGTGTGACTTAAATCCGTTAAGGTTATAAAAATAAGGGAAAATCTAAGTAATCATTCCAAAAAAAAGAAAACCGGATCAGAATGGAAAAAGATACTTTCAAACATTTGGACAGCTGGTGAAAGTTAAACTGGGCTTGTGGATTAAATTATAATGTGGGTACCATATAATTTCTTGATTTGGGGCTTATGTGCTGGTTCTCAGGGAGAGTATCCCTGTTTTGAGTAAAACACACTGGAATATTTTGTGTGAAGTGGCAAATGTGAATACTTTTTACTTTTGTGGAAAATTTTCTGTATGTGTGAAATTACTAGAAATTACTTTTCAAAACAACCATGTCAGTACCATGCCAGAAAAACAGAACACATCGAACTTCATTATAAATGCCAAGACTTACCCAGATCCAGTTCAACGAAAGCTGTGATGTTAATTGGCCTTGTAGGAGTCCACATGTTATTAAGAGACACTGTAAGAAGATTACACTAGGAGCCACCATGTCTTGGGTGTTATGGATGACCTGGGATACAGTAGAAACAGTGGGATTTTAGAATTACAACTTTCCACATCACTCCACAAAAAAAACTGTTGGAATAAAATTTAGTGAAGTTGCAGACTATAAAATCAATATACAAAAATCAGTTAAGTTTCTATGCACTAATAATGAACCACTAGAAAGAGACATTACGAAAATCCCATTTATAACTTCATCAGAAAGAACAAAATACCTAGGAATAAATTAACCAAGGACATGAGAGACCTGTACTCAGAAAACTATCAAGCACTGATTTTAAAAATGGAAGACACAAATAAATAGAAAAATATTCTGTGCTCATGGATTGGAAGAATTACTATTACTAAAATGTCCATTCTACCCAAAGCCATCTACAGATTCAATGCAATCTTGATTAAATTTCCAATGGCATTTTTCATAAAACCAGAAATAATAATATTTGTATGGAACCACAAAGGATCCTGAATGGCCAAAGGGATTCTGAGAAAAAAGAAAAGAGTTGGAGGCATCTCCCCCTCTGACTTCAAACTGTATCACAGAACTAAGGTAACCAAAACAGTGTGGAACTGTCACAAACACAGATACACGGAATAAAGGAACAGAATAGAGAGCCCAGCAATAAACCCACATATGTGTGGTTAGTTAATTCATGACAGTAGGGCCAAGAACATACAACAGGGAAAGGACAGTCCCCTGAAAAAATGGTATTGGGAAAACTGGACACTACTCTCCAAGTAATTAATTAGAAAACATGGAATGAAATGAATATAGACATAAACTTTACAACTTATACCCAAACTCACCCAAAATTGTCCACAAACTTAAATTAAAAAACTATAAAAATTCTAGAAGAAAATGGAAAAAAAATCTACATGACCTTGGGTGTGGAGATGACTTAACACACACCACCAAAAGCCTATCAACAACAAGAAAAAAGTTAATAATGTGGATTTTATAAAATTAGAAAAACCACAAATTGAGAGAAAAATATTTGCCAAGCACATAGCTAATAAAGGATTTATAATCAAAATTTCCCAAGAACCCTAGAACAAAACCTCATTAAAAATGGGCAAAGATCGGAACAGACTCCTGGCCAAAGAAGATATACAGAGTGTAAACAGGCATACAAGAATATACTCAACTTCATATACCATTAGGGAAATACAAATTAAAACAACAATGAGCTAGCACTGCACACCTATTTGAACTGCTAACTCCAAAAAATGACAATATCAACTGGGGGAAGAACAACAGGAACGTTCCTGCTCTGCTGGTGGAGTACAGGTACAATCACTCTGGAAGACAGTTTGGCAGTTTTTTCCAAAACTAAAAAAGTCTTAGCATAGGATAGAAAAATCAGACCTCTAGTATTTAGACAACTGCTTTGAAAAACTGTGTTCAAACAAAAACTACCATAAAATTATACACAAGTTCTATTCGTAACGGCTAAAAGCTTAAAGATATTAGGATGTTCTTCTGTAGATGAACGCATAAGATTATTGGGGCACCTACATGTCAAGGGTAAGAGCATATGGACCCCCAAATATGCCTGTTTGATATAAGAATTATTTTAGGCTGATTAATTTTTTTTCAAAACTGCAAACATGGAACAATATAAATGCATTAGAAGTTGCTTTTTATGAGGTCGTTACAGGGTGGGATCTGAACCAAGAACAAAGAAGGGTGGAGGAAAATTTATTTTTCCTCTCCTATATATGCAATGGAATACAATTTAACAATAGAAAGAAATGAACCATAAGCCCAAGCAAAGACAAAGATGACTCTATATATTGCTAAGTGTGTCAACCAGAAACAAAATAACATAATGCAGGAGACAACAAACAGGAAAAGAATTTATTTGGGGTCTTTAAGAATTGCTGTTTGGGAGACACAGATTCAGGTAACCCTGAAAGTGAAAGGTTCTTGCCTCGTCCCAGGCAGAATTCAGAGATGAGACAGGGAGGTCAAGAAAGTAAAGTGAGGATTTATTTAAGCTATAGTAGCTCTTGGGGAGAGCGGGCAGGCTCAGGTGAGTAAGCTGCCC
This sequence comes from Aethalodelphis obliquidens, assembly GCF_003676395.1. Lineage (NCBI taxonomy): Eukaryota > Metazoa > Chordata > Mammalia > Artiodactyla > Delphinidae > Aethalodelphis > Aethalodelphis obliquidens. Next base: position 14,303,230 of record NW_020837964.1, read on the forward strand.
TGAGTTCTTTTGGCAAGCCGGTTACATGGGGTGTAATGTTCATTGGGGAGGGAGGGATTTGGGGGTGATATTCCCTGATTTTCACCCCAGCGCCACCTTCCCGGTGGGAGGAGGAATTTTTACTGTTACTTAGCCTTGATCAGAAGTGTCATGGCTTCTGTGCATGATGGGTACTTCTTATCTGCAAGGCTAATTTTATTGTAATGAGAGCATAATGAGCAAAAGGTTACATTCGGACACCAGATTCCCACCTTTTCCTACCTTTCTTTGCCTCCAGGACACTTATCCCAAAATGTATGGTTTCCTGCCAGTTTGGAGGTTCCAAGGACCCCATCCCACCCCCGCCTTTTACAAGATGCACGGTTTCCTGCCATCTGGCCCCTCCCCCCCCCCCCCCTTTCTCTGCTCACATCTAGCTACCTTCCTGCTTTAACAAAAGAATTTCTGGGGAAGAGAAAGAGGGGCTTTTAAAAACTTTTAAAAAGCAATGAGGCTGATAAAAGTTGCCTGCCAATAAATGCAACTGACTGTTGGAAGTCTGAAGATATTTGTCCTTAAAGAATTGCCAGTTGTTACAGGTAAAATAAGTTGATAGATTTTCATGGATTATTTTAGTGTAGGAGTCCAATAAGTATATAGACTGTCAGGAGTTCCTGGCAGATGTTCTGGATGATTCCAACAGGTGAAAAACACCCCCATTTAATATGGAAAATACAAGCAGACCAATTAACCATCCTCTGACCCTTTCTCCTTGCTAGTTCTCTCCGTGTTCTGGGATTTCCCCCTCCTGGGACACAGAGGAAACAGGGACAGAGTTGTTTGGCAGCTCCCCTTAAATCTGACCCCACCCAGTGTCTTTATCTTCCCCAGACACGCCCCGCCCAATGAGGACACCATGCCAGAGGGAGTCTCAGGAATCAATGATCCTGATGTGGGCTTCCCTGGCAGCGCAGTGGTTATGAATCTGCCTGCCAATGCAGGAGACACGGGTTCGAGCCCTGGTCTGGGAAGATCCCACATGCTGAGGAGCAACTAAGCCCACGTGCCACAACTACTGAGCCTGCGCTCTAGAGCCTGCAAGCCACAACTATTGAAGCCCGAGTGCCACAACTACTGAAGCCCGCACGCCTAGAGCCTGTGCTCCGCAATGAGAAGCCATTGCAATAAGTTCATGCACCACAATGAAGAGCAGCCCTCACTCACCGCAACTAAAGAAAGCCTGCATGTAACAATGAAGACCTAATGCAGCCAAAAGTAAATAAATAAAATTTAAAAAATGATCCTGATGTGTCAGGACTTATTTGATTACAAGGGACTAGACACGCTTACTCAAGTAAAATAAATATTTTAAATGACAGAAATTAATCCTTACAAGAGACAAGTTGAAAACTGGGTTCAGAGGTGTCAGGTCCAAGGGCTCACATGCTTGTAGGGTGACCTGGTCCCTCTCCGACCATCAGCCTGCTGAGTGCCTTGTGGTCCCATTCACAGGCACAGTTTCTCTCATTGCATCCAGCAACTCCAAAATGACACAAGCTTAAAGTCCATACCGGGAATGGTTTCTCCTTCAGTAGGCTTCCTTGAAAACTCATGGCTTAGAATGCCTTTGGCCTGGCTTGGATAACATTCTCATCCTTGCACTGATCACAGCAATCAGAGGATGGAAGATGGGATCGGCCAGGTGGGTGGAATGTGGGGTCAGCCCTCTGAAACTATTTGGACTGGAAGCAGGTAAGATGTAGCTCCCAAAGGAAAGCTGAGGTGCTGCACTTGGACATGAGGACAGATGCTGGCTCGGTGAAAGCAGCAGATTCCCTATCACTGACCACCCACTGCACAGCACAGAATCTGAAGCACAAGGTAGAAAGGGATTCACTTAGGGTTAGGGGCTGCAGCCACCCATCTAATGTTCTTGCTATCCTTTCACGACAGCAAGCAGCTTTTCCATTTGCTGAAAAGCAAGGTTGATGATGATGGTAAACTCGAGGCTCCTGCCTTGGGCATCAGGTCCTTGCATAGCTCATGTGCCCTAGGAAGGCACACAGACCTCACTCTTGTTCCTGGGGGTGGGGGTGGTAGCCCAGAACTCATGCCTGCCCCCCAGCCACATTAATCAACCACTCCCAAAGAACAAACATTGCTCATTTTTCCAGTCTCCTCTCTCCACGACAAAGAGCAGACACCAAATGCTAAGGGTGGCAGAAAATTCTTGTTCAGTGAAGTACTGGGAGGTTCGAGGATTATTCAGTACCATGGAATTCATAATTGGCAGGCTTTCCGAAGTCCACATGGGTGCACGTGGCTCTCCAACACCATTCAGCCACTGTGAAACTGCCCATTAGGAGGCCCAGCTGCTTAACGAGTATGAGTGATTAAGATCTTAATGAGTAGGAATGTCAAAAGTTTGTTAACAACTGGAAGGCGAAAGGATTGCCTGGCCACAGTCTGCCATCTGGTTGTTGTGCCAGGGACACACTCACCATTTACAAGGTTATTAACTCTTGCCAAGTCTGGGATTCTAACTGGACTATGTTGGGTTATCTACTGACATCTGAACCAACAGCTGTAGCTTGAGGGAAGGAACCTGCAGCTGAGCTGGGGCTGTGTCACAAATTCTACCCCTGAGTGGAAGACAGAATCCAAAAGGAAATTTAGTGTACTATTACCAGTAAAAGGGGGTAAAAAATTCTGGGAGGCCAAAACATCCAACATCCAGCACTGGCTTCTCTCCAGGGTGGATATGATCTAGCTGGGAAGAAGTCCTAAAGGTTTTTTCATACTTGACATATTCACAGGTTTTCTCTCTAGTATGGACTCTTTGATGCTGAAGCAGATTTCTTTTGCTAGTAAAGACTATTCCACACATATCACACACATAGGAAGTCTCCTGAATATGGATTCTTAGATGCCTTTTTAATTGATCCTGAGCACTAAAGGCTTTTCCACAATCTACACAGTCAAAGGGTTTCACCTCACTGTGGACTCGCTGGTGCCGATTTAGTTTTGTATGAAAATTGAAGGCTTGCCCACATATTTTACAAGAATAAGGCTTTTCCCCTGTGTGAATACGCTGATGCTGACTAAGATGAGAAGTCCGTCCGAAGCTTTTGCCACACTCATTACACTCATAAGGTTTCTCTCCAGTGTGGATTTTCTGATGTCGCAGCAGTGGTGAATTACCAACAAAAGCTTTTCCACACTCATTACACTCATAGGGTTTCTCCCCAGTGTGAATTCTCTGGTGTACGACAAACTCAGAACTACTGGTGAAACCATTTCCACACTCCGTGCAGAGATAGGGTCTGTCCCCACTGTGGATTCTCTGATGCCTGATCAGATTTGCGTTATCATTAAAGGCTCTCCCACACTCTTCACACTGATAGGGTTTCTCTCCAGTGTGGATTCTCTGATGTCGAATTAATGAAGAATTGCCATTAAAGGCTTTTCCACACTCATTACACTCAAAGGGTTTCTCCCCAGTGTGGATTCTCTGGTGTCTAACATAGTAAGAAAAATAGCTGAAGCATTTGCCACATTCCTCACATCTGAAGGGTTTCCTATTATAGTGGATTCTTGGAACCTTTCCTCTAATGTTTTTCACTGTGGGGATTTCCTGGTGCTTCTCCAGTTCACATGTTTCTAGGAAGCTGTTTCTCTTAAGAACATTCTTCTGTGGCCCATGTAACATCATCATATCTCTTTCTTCAGAAACTCCCCATGTTGGTGTTAACTCATTGTCAGTGTTGGTCCCAGCATCTGACATAACAAACAGAAAACAAAAATGCCACCTGAGGATTATACTAGAAAACAAAAGAACACTGAAAATTATTGTCATCCCCCCTTATCTGCAGTTTCCCTTTCTGTAGTTTCTGTTTCCTTGTCAACCACGGTCTGAAAATATTAAAGGGAAAATTCCAGAAATAACAATTCTTCAGTTTTAAATTGTGCACTGTTCTGAGTAGCATGATGAAAACTAGAGCCATCCCACTGTGATCAGATGTAAATCATCCCTCTGTATATGCTACCTGCCTATTACTAAGTAGCTGATTCAGTTATCAGATTGACCATTGCGGTATTGCAGTGCTTGTGTTTAAGTAACCCCTATTTTACTTCATAGTGGCCCCAAAGTGCAAGAGGAGTGATGCTGGCAATTTAGATATTCTCTTACTGTGCCTAATTTATAAATTAAACTTTATCATAGGTATGTATGTATAGAAAAAGACATGGCATATACACAGTCAGTCCTCTGTAACCACGAGTGAAGAACCCGCAGTTACAGGAGCCCTGCTGTACTATGCCATTTTATGTATGAGACTTGAGCATCTGCAGATTTTGGTATCCACAGGGGTCCTGGAGCCAATCCCCGACAGATACCCAGGAACAACTACATAGGGTTCAGTGTTATCCACAGTTTCAGGCACCCACTGGGGGTCTTAGAATGTATGCCCCACAGATAAGGGGGGACTACTGGATAGAGATTTTAGAGATTACTAAAACTCCCAACATCAGCCTGCTATTGAGACAAGACTAATAAAATGAAAGTGCCAAATATTCAAAAGCAGAGAACAGTTGAGATGGAAAGTTGTTTATATATTTCAGATACTAGTCTCTGTCAGATATTATATTATGCCAGAAATTGAAGTGGATCTTCTATTCCCTTCCTCCAGTCAGACTACCTTCCTTTTTTTCCCATATGCAACCCATTCTTATCTGTTGAACTCAGAATAAATGGCCCTGCCACTGAAGGAGCATCACCTGAGCTTCTAAACTGAAATTACTCTAACCTCTCCTCCTGCTATGCTTCACAGCCCACTGCCTATATATCAACAACAGCACTTGACACACATTTTGCAGCTCGAAACATCTGTCTCCATAACTTATATCCTCCAGAGCTTCTAAATCAAAGCTTGGCACATGGCAAGTGCTCAAAAACTGCTCCTGAATAAATCTGTCCCATCCAAGGAAGGAGGGCCTCTGAGACAGGCAATGATGAAACTCAGAAAGGAGCAATGGACACAAAAGTTAACTCAAAATGGATTAAAGACTTGAACATAAGTAAGATCTGAAACCATAAAACTCCTAGAAGAAAACATAGGCAGTAACCTCCTGACATCTAGGAGATGATCTTTTGAACCTGACAGAAAAAGCAAAAGCAACAAAAGCAAAAATAAACAAGTGGGACTACATTTAACTAAAAAGCTTCTGCACAGCAAAGGAAACCAACAAAATGAAAAGGCAACCTATGAACAGGAGAAAATATTTGCAAACCATATATCTGATAAGGGGTTAATATCCAAAATATGTAAAGAAGTCATACAACTCAATAGCAAAAAACCCCCAAACAATTCAATTAAAAAATAAGAAGAGGCTTCCCTGGTGGCACAGTGGTTGAGAGTCCACCTGCCAATGCAGGGGACACGGGTTCATGCCCCAGTCTGGGAAGATCCCACATGCTGCGGAGCGGCAAGGCCCGTGAGCCATGGCCGCTGAGCCTGTGCATCCGGAGCCTGTGCTCCGCAACGGGAGAGGCCACAACAGTGAGAGGCCCGCATACCGCAAAAAAACCCCACAAAAACTAAGAAGATCTGAACAGACATTTTTCCAAAGAAGACAGACAGCCAACAGGCACGTGAAAAGATGCTCAACATCACTAATCATCAGGGAAATGCAAATCAAAACCACAATGAGATATCACCTCACACTGATTAGAGTGGCTATTATCAAAAAGACAAGAAATAAGGTGTTGGCAAGGATGTGGAGAAAAAGGAACCCTTGTGCAATGTTGATGGGAATGTAAACTGGTACACCCACCATGGAAAACAGTATGGAGGTTCCTCAAAAAATTAAAAAGAGGGGCTTCCCTGGTGGCGCAGTGGTTGAGAATCTGCCTGCCAATGCAGGGGACATGGGTTCGAGCCCTGGTCTGGGAGCATCCCACATGCCGCGGAGCAACTAGGCCCGTGAGCCACAACTACTAAGCCTGCGCGTCTGGAGCTTGTGCTCTGCAACAAGAGAGGCCACGGCAGTGAGGGGCCCGCACACCATGATGAAGAGTGGACCCCGCTGGCCGCAACTGGAGAAAGCCCTCGCAACAGAAACGAAGACCCAACACAGCCAAAAATAAATAAAGAAAGAAAGAAGCTTTAAAAAAAAAAAAATTAAAAAGAGAACTACCATGTGATCCAGGAATTCCAAAGAAAATGAAAACACCTAGTATTTAACCAAAGAATATGAAAACACTAACTAGAAAAGATATATGCACCCCTATGTTCATTGCAGCATTATTTATAATAGCCAAGATACTGAAGCAAGCTAAGTGTCCACTGATGGCTGAATGGATAAAGAAAATGTGATTGATACATACATACACACACACACAGAAGAATGTTAATTCAGCCATAAAAAAAGAAGGAAATCTTGCGATTTGTGATAACGTCGATGGACCTCGAGAGCATTACGCTAAGTGAAATAAGTCAGACAAAGAAAAACAAATACAGTATAATCTCACTTATATCTAAAAAAAGGAAACCACACACACACAAACAAATAAACCAAGCTCACAGTTAGAGAGAACAGGTTGGTGGTTGCTAGAGGCAGGGGTAGGGAGTGAGAGAAATAGGTAAAGGTACAAACTTCCAGTTATAAAATAAGTCATGGGAATGTAACGTACAGCATGGTGACTAGTGTTAACAATACTGTACTGCATATTTGAAGGTTGCTGAGAGTAAATCAAAAGTTCTCACTGGAAGAAAAAAAAATTTTGTAATTATGTAAGGGGACGGTCGTTAACTAGACTTCTTGTGGTGATCATTAACGCAACGTACACAAATATCAAATCATTATCTGTATACCTGAAACTAATGTTATATGTTAATTATACTTCAATAAAAAACATTTTTTAATTAAAAAAGAAGAAAGGAGCAATAGATTCGAGAATTATGAGATGTGTTAATTGGAAATATGTTAGGAAGAATTAAAATTGGTGGAAATGGTTTCATATTTTACCTATTTTGAGAAATTACCTGTTTTATTTAAATCCTTCCCAGCATGGTTCATTTTAAAATATACTGCTCTGTAAAGCTCTGTAGCTGCTGTTCCTAAACCTGCCTCACTTACTTTTACAGATGTCTTTGGTCCCCTGTGCAGGGGGATCATCCCGTGTCTCCAGGCCCCAAGGCAAATCCCCTCTCTCCAGAAGTGAGACCAATGCAGGTTTGGGAACTGGGTATCCTGAAAAGGGGTAGAAAATGGCACCTTTCAGTCCTGTGTCTGCTGTGTCAAAAGAAGGAAAAGCTCAGGAGTCTCAGTGATAATAAAACAGATCCACAGAATAGGGCTCAGGACTGGGGAAAGCCAAGATTTTTGCTCAAGTGGAAACTGAGCATTTGTGACCTCTTCCTAAAACAACAAGTAAGAGTACGTAAGTTAGTGATCCTGCAGGACATATGCAAACACAGGGAAGGGGTCATATCCTTCCCTAGACTACGGGGAGACAGCAACAAGCTGAGAACTTATCTGGCAATGGATGCTACTTATTCCTTACTGTGCAGAGCCCCTGGGAGGACAGATCATACTCTTACCAGGCGACAGCAATTCCCTATATTGAGACCAAACTGACCCAAGACTTGTCCCTACCCAGCAAGCTCTCAAGTGGGTCATTTGGTCTCAGTCCCAGAACCATCAGTGAAGGATATAAGAGATGACTCCTCCCTTTCCACACCACACCTCCGGCTGATAAGGAGGAAAAAAGGAAGGAAATGGGAAAGCATAGATCTGAGTCCCAGGAGAAAAGTGGCCTTACCCAGAGACGTCAAGTTCCCATAAATCTCCAGCATCACACTTCTGTACAGGGCCCTCTGTGCAGGAGAAAGGCCAGCCCATTCTGTCTGGGTGAAGTATACAGCCACGTCCTCAAAGGTCACCACCTCCTAAAATAAGACGTTCCTGCTGCCCCGGAGCCAATTCTGTGGCTCAGGGCCAGAGTGTGGGGTACAGGGGACAGTATGAGGGAGGGGTCTTATTAAGGATGAGTAATGAGAAAATGTGAAAGAAATGAGTGTTAAATGACTATTGCTACAACCAAAAAATCTGGAACTTCTCTCACTACCAGAAGAGTTTCCATCTGAACACAAAATTTAGTGTCATAAAACACGACACATTTTGAAAACCCTGGAAAGTCTCCCATTAATTAATATTCCTAGAGCAAAATCTCTGTGATTTTATAAAACTTTGTCTTTTATTGTTGCAACTACAAGGAAACAATTAGCTTCAGTCTCTCCAGACACCACTCAGAGGTAGCATCTCAGGACTGACCTGTTCCCCCTTCACTGCCCCAAGTGCCCAGTCAATCCATCTGTTCCCCACACATGCTCATTCTACCCTAAACCTCAAGTCCACATGACAGGAACAGAGTCACATTTTTGCCTTGATGACTGGTCTCATCCAACCCTCATCTGTTGCTTGAAGAAGGGGTTGTACAGCCTGTGCTCAAGAATGTCCAGTAGAGACAGCTCAGTGCTGCCGGGGGCAGTCTATTATGCTTCCTGATGCGTTTTCCTGGGAGAAGATGCTTCTGGAATCAAATTGCTGCTGGGTAGTTTTTTTAACTGCTTTTCTTTATACCTCCAAGACAATCTGTAATTGTTTCTGCCAACTAAGGCTCACGCTTTTTTAATAGTCACCCTTTCCCTTCTCTGATGGTCCCAACTCTACCTTCCCAGAGAGCTCAGGATCTGGTTTATAAAACTCTTATTCATTCCCCAGACTTTGGTATCAAACCTGGTTACCTGAATGCACAGTGAATATCCTGCCACCTTCCAACACCTCAACTGATTCTGCAGATCTCCCCAGCACTGCCTCAGACTCCCTGGGGGACCTAACACATCTGACCCATCTAACACCAAACGCATCCCCCCTTCCTGCCCCCTGCCAAACTGACTCTATTTTCAATTCACATAACTAACTGGCACAGTGAGTGACAGTGCTGTTTCTCATTTAACAGTGCGAATTTCATCCCAGTCTCCTAAGTTAGAAAATTGAAATTCATACTAGACTAACTTGCCCTAGTCACTACTCATTTCCGATAAATAGTCAGTAATCAAATCCTGCCAATTTCATTGTCTATATGTTTCTGGAATCTGACTCCTCTTCACTATGGTACTATCAGTACAGTAGTATGGGCTGGGGATACTTAACTCCAATTCCAGGCCTGTCCTGTTCTGAATCCATCCTCAGCCAGCCATACAATCAACAACTTAAAATGACAAACTGACTCAGTCAACTGAATGACTTCCTTGAATGAGTCACGACTAACTACAACAGTGGTTCTCCAAGTGTGGTTCCCCAGAGCAGCAGCAGGATCACATAGGAACTTGTTGCAAAGGCAAATTCACAGGCCCCAATCCAAAAGCAATTTGTGCTTCCATAAGCCCTCCAGGTGATTCTGACGCACACCAAAGTCTGAGAACCCTGGACTAGAGGATAAAATCCGGGCTCAGGAAACCAAGCTCTATCAGGTAACAGTTGGAGATGGGAAAGCACAAGACTGTACACAGAGAAACTATCTGGGAAACTCTGCAAACAAAATCCCAGAAAAGGAATGACAAACCCTGAATGAGGGCAATATAAAAGATGGGACAAGTGGAAGAGATAGTAGGCAGAAGCAATGAGACTTGGTAACTCTCTGAAAGTGGTATCAAGGAGGAAGAGAGTCAACAATTACTCAGCAACCTAGAAACTGAGTGGTCAGGATTGCGACACGGTGATACCAGTAACTCACTAACAACTTACAGAAGATCAGAAGAGGACGGGAGCAACAAGAAAGATAATGTCTTGGTAAGGCAGTAGGCAGAAGGACCTGCCAGATACCAGAAATCCAGGATTGGGACTTAGGATATAGTTCATAGATGATAAGTTACTGGATAAATACGTCCCAGGAAGAAGGAAATGGTTAAGGAACACCCAGCAACTCATCAGTCTCAAAAAGTAAAATCAACTCAAGAAATCAATTTCCCTGTCCCACAAATGTAAGGTACTTAATGTTCACCTCACAGACGAAGTTAAGGTGCAAAGAGGTTAAGTGACTGGCTCAAGGCCACAAAGCCACTGAGGCTTTACAGGATCCCTCACTTCAGTTGTTCTGTCCTAGTGCAGATTATTCCTATTACAGCCCCCTGCCTTGATTAGCCAACAGCACTGACCTCAAGGAAAATATATTTTCCCTGATTCTGAAGCCAACTTCTTCTTTTTTTTTTTTTTTGCGATACGCTGGCCTTTCACTGTTGTGGCCCCTCCCGTTACGGAGCACAGGCTCCGGACGCGCAGGCTCAGCGGCCATGGCTCACGGGCCCAGCCGCTCCGCGGCATGTGGGATCTTCCTGGACCGGGGCACGAACCCCTGTCCCCTGCATCGGCAGGCGGACTCTCAACCACTGCGCCACCAGGGAAGCCCTCAAGTTCTTTAATAAATGGGACAAGCCCACTTTTTCTTGTCTTCTTCCTGCCACCGCTCTGCCCCTACTTCCCAAGAACCTTGTGACCTCGCTAATCTCGATTACTCTCACTGTGTAATCAATACCTACAGCACCAGCCTGAGTCCTTCATTCTCACAGGTCCCTCTGTAGGAGGAACCACTGAAACTGGGAACCATCTAGCTCAACAGAGATCCTCAGAGTGCAGGAGCCTAGGCTTCTGCTGCCAAGGACACTCTCTCCAGCCATCACTTGCTGGACTTCTGGCTGTTCAATCCCTCATCATCAGCTTTCCCTGGCATCCAGTCCTACTGAAGAGAATCAACAAGGGTCTTCCTACTGCTTTGGCTCTAAGACTTTTGCCAGAATCATCTCTCTCATCCCCCATTTCCTTCAAATCAGATCTCTCCAAGGCTGACCTGAGGGAATCACAGCTCACCTGGTGCCAGGCTCTCAGGGGCATGACAGCCATCACCTGGGCTTCCTCTCAATGAAGGGCAGGGGCTGAGGGAAGAAGCAAAGAGAAACAAGAGTGAGCCCAACCCAGACAAAGGCTCTCCTTTAAATCAACAAACTTGCCGGTAACAGTAGCAATCATTTACTAAATGCCACTTGGTAAGTGGTGTATGAATATTTCCTCTTTTAATCCACACTATGCCATGAAGTTTGAATTCTGAGGAAACTGAGAATTTGAAAGGTAAGTAACTTGCCCTCAGCACCACAGGCTGTACTCACCAACATCATGCAATGCTGCCTGTCCTAAGACAAGAGTAGAGGGGAACATGAATACACAAAGAGCAAAACAAGCAAAAGACACCAGAAAACTCAGAGCAAACCCTAACAAGAGGAAATCCAGACCTTCATTTTTTAAAATAAAAGTTTACTGAGAAACATAAAAAGTAAAAAAAAAAAAATAGAAACGTGTTTTTGGAGGAAAAATACATATTCTCTCATTCAATCTCCACAATAATCCTTTGAACCTTTTCTTTTTTCCAAATAAGAAAACAAGTCTAAGACAATAATTTTCTCTACCAAGGTCAGTCACCCAGTGGATGAATGAACTTGGATTCCCAAACCAGATAAGCCAGATTCCAGAAGCCAAGCGTTTAATAACTACATCCAAGTGCTTCCAATAGTAATCCCAACAGGATATATATTTTTTTTTTAGAACTTGATAAAGTGCTTCTAAGGTTAATATGGAAAAATAGGTAAAAGTAGCCCCCCCAAAATCAGAAAAAGAATCTTAGAGTAAGGTTTCCTTTTCTTGGACCTTGGGGCAGGCATTTTTTTGATCATCACCCCACTCTACACCCAGTAATAACCAGAAACAAATTAGCAAAGGACCCTGAAGAGGCCACAAAACATGCCAAAAGGTCTGGGTTATTACTTTCATTATATCATCCCCTACAGACACTCTGTATTCTTGTTAACCAGTCATATTCTACCAAAAAGCCAGCATCTTCCAAAACTCATTGCATGCTGCAATTTCCTGCTAGCCTCATCTTCTTTCAGTTTATCTACTATGCTAATTCAGGATCTTTGTACCTACTGTTCCTCTGCATGAACCACTCTTCTCCAACCTTAGAACCTTTGGAACTGACAGTCCCTGTGTGCAATACTCTCCAGCAGCCTGACCTCTCTTCATCTACCTAAGTGCCTGCTCACCCTTCAGATCACCGCCTGTCTCCACAGATCAGGTCGGGGGCCCTGGGTTACACACTCCACTAGCACTGTATTCCCTTTCTTGTATACCACCTCTCCCAGTTTGAAATAATACACTGATGTATGTTTTCTTCATCCCACAAACATTTATCACATATTTATTTCATTCCAGGCCAAGCATGAGACACAGGAGATAACAGTGGAGAGAGAAAGGTTTGATCTCTTCCATCACGGAGCTTAGACTAAAGAAATCAAAGATTCTCATAGTTAGCTTTAAGACCACAATCGTGATTAGTGCCAGGGAGAATTTATCCTAGATGGGGAGGCTTAAGAATAGGAATTAACTAGGTTGAAAGAAAAATCTTTCCGAAAGTAACAGCATGTGCAAAAACATGTTCCCGATATGAAAGTCCAAGAAGACTGTAGCAGAGCCAAGGGAAGTGTGCTGAACACGAAGGTGAAGTTGCAAGAGGCCAAGGCCCCCATGGCCTCTGCACGTCAAGGACTTCGTCTTCATCCTAAAAGCAACAGACCGCAACTACAGGGTTCAGAGCAGGTGGAGTGAAACGACCGCACTGGATTAACAGGGGGTTTTCCATTAAACTGAAAGCTCCCTGGGGGAGGGGCCCACGGCCGTCTCATTCGCAGCTACATCCTGGGAACCTACAAGAGCAGCTGGCATTTAGCTGCTCAGTAAGTAGTTATTGGACCAGGGAGCAGGGGAGGCTGTGGCTGTGTCGGGTCAAAGGGCGTCTCCTTTCCATATCCAGCCTCCATTTCCTAAGGCAGCCGCAGCGGGCTGGGGAAAAGGCGCCAGGGCGGGCTGGACTGCCGGGCGGGCGCCCTCGCTCCCCGGATCCGGTGGCGCTGCCCGACTCCCTCCTCCTCGGCATCAGGGACTAAGGGGACAGCCTCCTCCAGGGGAGTAAAGAGCGTGGCCCCAGCACCTTTGCTGGGGCCACAAACCCCCAACACTCACCTCAGGAAAGGTGCAATGTGCGGCGTGACCGGAAGTGCGTCACTACGCCGGCTGCGACGCCCAAGCTTCACGAGCTTCCTCTCTAGGAAGCCAGAACGCTCCTCTCTGTGGACTCTGCCTTTCTACCCCTGGCGCACGTTTTTAACCACGGACCTAGAATAGAAAAAGCTTATCCTTGTTTAAGCTAACCTCTAGCTGAAACTTAGCATTTCCTTCAATTATATGTTGGCAAAAACCACAGTAGTATCAGCAGTGCCTTGCAACTTTGTCAACAATAGAAATCATAGATGTTTTCATATCACATTGCAATTGATGAAGTTATAGTGGAACTTAAGTATCATGCACGGTCATTTTTGCCTTGGCTGACAAAAAATGTAAAGTTAACCTAATGTTTTGTTGCAGTACCTATATTGACTATATTTGATGTGATTATCTCCTTGCTGCTGAAAACATACTTAATGGTGAGAGAACGCCTTCCCTGTAAAGTTGGCAACAAGGCAGGTATGTCCGCTCTTCCCACTACTATTCAACATCCTCCTGGGAGTCCTAGCAAGTGCAAGAAGGCCAGAAAAAGAAATAAAAGGCATAGAGATTGGAAATAAAGAAATAAAATGGTTACTATTTGCAGAGGACATGATTGTCTACACAAAAAAATCCCAAAGAATCTACAGAACTTCTAGAACTAACAAGTGAGTTTACCAAGGTTGAAACAGGAGGGAAGGGGCCAGGGTACAACCTTCAAAGGAATGACAGCTGTTGAGGATACGACATAAACTGGTTAGAACCAACTAGGTCTGGACTTCCCTGACCAGCCAGTGGTTGAGACTCTATGCCCCCATTGCAGGGGGCACAGGTTCGACCCCTGGTGGGGGAGCTAAGATTCCGCATGCCTCACAGAGTGGGAAGGAAGAAAAAAAAAAAAAAAAAAACTCCAACTAGGTCCAAGATAGCAGAAGATTCAACTTCCCGTCAACCTCGAGTCTCATTATACGCTCATTATAACACACTGCCATATGCTAATGACACACCCACAGGTGCCATGACAGTTCCAAGGCTAACCCTAAAAGGCCAAAAAGTGAGCAGTGGCCCAACTCCTGGAAATCCCCACACGCTTCTCCAAGACAGTTGAAATAATCCTCCCAGTCATTAGCCTATGAAATTACCCAGCCCATAAAAACTAACCACCCCATATTTCAGGGCCTCTCGCCTACTGAGATGGCCCATATTCTCTCTGTGGAGTGTGTATTTCTCTCAATAAATCTACTTCACCTCTCGCTGAATTCCTTCCGCTCAGAGACATAAAGAACCTAAACTTCAGTAGGTCCTGAGACCAGGTGTGTGATTTTTATTAAAAGACAGTGGGTCAAGGGCTTCCCTGGTGGCGCAGTGGTTGGGGGTCCGCCTGCAGATGCAGGGGACGCGGGTTCGTGCCCCGGTCCGGGAGGATCCCACGTGCCGCGGAGTGGCTGGGCCCGTGAGCCATGGCCGCTGGGCCTGCGCGTCCGGAGCCTGTGCTCCGCAACCGGAGAGGCCACAACAGTGAGAGGACCGCATACCGCAAAAAAAAAAAAAAAAGACAGTGGGTCAAGTCCCAAACTGAGTTGTGTGGCTTCAAGGTCACAGAGTTAAAGTAAAGGTGCACAAAAGATCAATTGTTGGAAACCAAAATTTCCAGCAATAAAATTTCCTGCAACCTTAATAAATTTTAAAAAATAGTACCATTTACAACAGCATAAAAAACATGAAATACTTAATGCCTAACAAAATATGTACAAGATATGCATGCTGAAACTATAAAATAATCACAAAAGAGATGAATGTATACCTAATAAATTGAGATACTGTGTTCATTGATTGAAAAACTCAGTATTATTAAGATGTCAGTTATCCCCCAAATTGCTCTATATATTCAAAGCAAGCCAATCAAAATCCCAGCAAGACCTTTGTAGAAATCAATAAGCTGATTAAATTGCATGTCAATCATTTAACAGAGCTGAAAAAAAGCAGTGGAGAAAGGAGGAATTTTTCAATAAATTATGCTGGAACATTTGGATATCCCAATAGAAAAATAAGATTCTTACTTCACACCATCACTAAAATAAATTCCAGGTGGACGAAAAATCTAATTGCAACAAATCTACATCTTTGATGAGAAAGTATGAGCAGTATGATTTCTATAGATGTGTTAATACTGTCTGCCCACACATCTGATGCCTGAACTCTGTAATGGATACCTCAACATGGGGCTGCTCAAGCTACAGTCCAGCATCCCTGGCAGATGGACGTGGTGTCTTCAGAGGCATCTCGCATGGCCTCCCTGTACATGTTTGTACCCACTTGCCACCAACCTTGCCATAATGCCCAGTGGCACTGATTACCTCTTCATGTCACGTGTTGTCTCCTATGACTGCCCCTCCTGCCCTTCTGTAAGCCAAGGAGAAAGGCCTCAGGAGAAATCAAACCTGCTAACACCTTGATTTTGAACTTCCAGCCTCCAGAATTGTGAGAAAATAAATCTCCGTTGTTTAAGCCTCACAGTCTGTGGTATTTGCTATGGCAGTACGTGCAAACTAGTTTAGACATATAAAGTTAAGACATGTTGGCAGTGTTAGAGGCTGCTAGTTGCCTGTACAAACATCTATTTGTCCCTCTTATTTAGTAACAGAAAAGTTCATCAGGGGTTGGCACCTTATCTCTCATCCAAGGACAGTTCTTGCCATCCTTGTAAGTCTGTGGCTCTCCCAGGACTAAGTTCTGCACAGTGAAGTGGAAGTAGAAGTGTTCTCAGCACTTACAGGATATTTCCTTGAAAGGAAGGTGACATGCTCTTCTTCTTTTCCTCCATCCTGCATCCTGGAATGGCTGGAGCTCTAGCTGTTGCTTTAGACTATGAGGATATTGCCCCATCTGATGGATGGCAGTGCGGTGAACTGGAAGGAGGCAGGATTCCCGCTGCCAGTGTGCAGCTGCCTATCTCCAGATCTCTTTTATTTTTATATATATATTTTTTAATTAATTAATTTATTTATTTATTTTTGGCTGCCGTGGGACTTCGTTGCTGCGCGCTGGCTTTCTCTAGTTGAGGCGAGCGGGGACTACTCTTCATTGCAGTGCCCGGGCTTCTTACGGCGGTGGCTTCTCTTGTTGCGGAGCACAGGCTCTAGGCGTGTGGGCTTCAGTAGTTGTGGCACGTGTGCTCAATAGTTGTGGTGCACGGGCTTAGTTGCTCCACGGCATGTGGGATCTTCCCAGACCAGGGCTCGAATCCATGTCCCCTGCATTGGCAGGCAGATTCCCAACCACTGCACCACCAGGGAAGTCCCCAGATCTCTTTTTAAAAAAGGAAAAATCAACTCCATTCTTGTTTTAAGCTCTATTATTTTGGATTTTCAATTATGTGCACTTGAACCTAACCAAGCCTGATCCAAAGACAGTAAGTCAGTTAGAGGGGCACTCCAGCAGTGGCACCTAGGTCACATATCATGGATAATCTGCTAGATACTCAAGTTCAGGAAGATGGAGCTACTCCGTTACCTTAGAGATAAGAGACACCTTGGGGGTCCAGCTCTCTGGCTCAGGCACTTACTATGAAGGTACTACTTTCAAATAGTTGTAGCAACAAAAATGCCAGTGCCAGGCAGCCACTAAGCCTTACTGGGGAATCTAGGAACGAGGTCCTCTGCCTCCTAGAGCTGTATTTTCAACTTCTGCACGTGCTACCTCCCTGACAACAGCAGTTTTGAGACTGTCAAACACACAATGAGCCACTCTGTACTAGATATGCCTCGCTGTTTTATCTCAACCCACTCACCGCCCTCTTTTCTCCAAAGCCAATATACAGCCTCCCTTTGCCTTGATCTGATCCCCAGTGTCTTCCACTCACAAAGAGCATAGCAAAGTCACCTCAAATGTGTCTTTTCGGTCACTGAATTACATTTGTTACAGATCTTGCTTCCAGACTTTAGGGCATCACTCTGTGACAGTTAGAGCATGGGCTCTGAAGCCAGACTGCCTGGGTTTGAATCTCTGCTCTTCCAGTTACTAGCTGTATCTTTGGGCAACCTACTTAACCTCTCTGTTCCTCACTTTCCTAACTGAAACAAGATAACAGTACTTCAAAGGCTGTTAGGAGTTAGTAAGTTAATGCATTGTGGAGCACCTAGCAGAGATAAGTGCCACAAAATGTTACTGGTTAGTAGCATTTATTAAAGAACAGCTATGGCAAATTAAAGGCTAGTATTCTGTTGGGGAAGCAACAACAGGAACTAACAAACCTCAACTCAAGTGACTTCAACCATTTCTTTATCTGAATCACTTTGGTTTCGGCAGAATTATAAGTCCACTACTAAAAATGATTCCCCTCCCCAGGCAGGGGTAGATTGCTGTCAAGTAAAGAGGAAGTGGTGAAGTCATTCTCTCAGGGCCAGATTTCAGTCAACAGGTTAAATCTGGAACTGAAAAACTGCCATGACAGTAGATGACAGTACAAGGTGGCATGGGAAGTAACAAGGCACAGGTTCACGGGCATCCAAAGAAGAGAACTTCCTCCTTATTTTTACAAAAACATATCCTCAGTATCTCTTTAGACCAGTGGAAACAATTTTGATTGTTATGAATGAGGGTAGGGGAGAACATCACAAATAGTATCTAGTGTGTAGAGGCCAGTGGGTAGGCTAAACATCCTACAACTCACAGGACAGTGTCCAGCAAAAAACTAACAGGTCCTAAATGTCAATAGTGCTGCGTTTGTAAGATCCTGCTTCAGACTGAGAACCAAAGCCATTTCCTTGGGTGTAAAAGCCCCCTAACCAGATCAAAGGGCAGGGCAAACATGCTATGCTGGGCATTATAATGATAATATCAAGCTTTTGCATGGAAATATGAGTAATAAAAATCTTCCTATAGGTTTTATCGACAAACAGGAATGACAAGGGGCATATTTGAAAATACTTTTTAAAATAAGAAAAATAACTTGGGTACAATGCTAAGCTAATGATTTATAAATGTCAGTGGGAAATTATACGTTACCAACATTGATTCAAGAAGAAACAGACAATGTAATGGACAATGCCAGGGAAGGAATTACTAAAGTAGTGAAAGTTCTACTCTGCTCTACACTACCCCCAACAAAAGCAACTGGTCCAGGCAGCTTTACAGGTGAACTTTTTTCAAATCTCCAAAGAACAGATAATTGCTAGGCTTTTGAAACTGTTCCAAAGCACAAAGAATAGTCTCCTAACTATTTTTAGCAACGTGGTATAATTCAGGTCCCAAATCTTGACAAAGAGTGAAAAAAATTACAGGCCAATCACACTTATGAATATAGATGCTAATATCCTAAACATATTAATATAATCCAGCAACATTTAAAGAAACTTAACAACACTATACCCAACTAAGATTATGAGAACATAAGTATGACTCAATATTAGGAAAACCATTAATATAATTAACTATATAAATAGGTCAAAAAAGAAATATCATCTTTAACAATCTAAAATAAGATAAAATTCAGCATCCACTTCTATTAGAAACTGAGTAGGATATAAATACTTTAAAAAATATTTTCTAATTAATACATTCATCTACCCTACAGAATATTCGATAGAGATTTTGTTTTTTAATAACTTGAAATTTTCATTAAAGTGCTTAAATTGCTGTAACTTCCAACCATTTAGGATGCCTGAATGTTGACTTGGCTTAATCGAGGGTTAAAGGCTTTCCCACATTCACAACACTTGAATGGTTGCCTCTGTATGAACCATCAGAATCACAGCTACATCTTTTCCAATACGTCACTCACATGAAAGGTTTCTTCATAGTGTGGAATCAGTGAAGCTAAATCAAGTTTATGTTAACTCTGAAGGTTTTGAAACATATGAGACATTGAAATGGCTCAATATCAGTATGGATTCTGTTACAAGTGAAAGAAATCCCAACTCAAAACTATTTAAGCAAAGAATTTAATTTTTTGATTTACATCACTGAAAAATCCAGAGGCAAGTTTAGTTCTCTGCATCTCTGTTTGCAGGGCTGGCTTTCTTCTCAGCCTTCACGTGGGTCAAGGCTAACATCCATGTCCAGCAGAAAAGAATGTCACTTCATGGTAGGTTTTGCACAGCCAAAGGGTCCATTCTGATTGGATGAACTTGGGTCACCTGAACCCACCATTGTGGTGGGTGGAAGGAACAGTACAGATGGGCCAGACTAGACTAGGCTACATGTTCCACCTTTGCAGTAGGGAACAGAGCTCCACCCAAACCACATGAACTGTTGTGTTGGGGCAGAGTCGTATTTCCCCCAAAAGTAGGGCAGTAATTACCATGAAAATGGGGTAAAAAATGCTGGGAGGCCAAAAGAACCAAGGTCCAGGACAGGCTTCTTTCTAGGGTGGGCATACCCGAGATGATGTAGCTGGGAGGAAGTCCTAAAGGTTTTCCCACACTTGCTACACTCATATGGTTTTTTTCCACTGTGGATTCTCTGATGCCAACTTAATGTTGACTTAACAGCAAAAGGTTTGCTGCACTCATTACATTCATTTTTGGCTGCATCAGGTCTTAGTTGCGGCCCGCAGGACTTCCTTGAGGCATGCGGGATCTTTCCTAGTGGCGCATGGGTTCTTCATTGCAGTGTGCGGGTTTTCTCTTTAGTTGTGGCGTGCAGGCTTCACAGTGCGTGGGCTCTGTAGTTTCTGGCACGCAGGCTCTCTAGCTGAGGCGTGCGAGCTCAGTAGTTGTGGCGAGTGGGCTCAGTTACCCCGCGGCATGTGGGATCTTAGTTCCCTGACCAGGGATCGAACCCATGTCTCCTGCATTGTAGGGTGGATTCTTCACCACTGCACCACCAGGGAAGCACAAAATTTAACCAATATTTCTAAATTTTTGAGTTGTTAAAAAAATAAATTTTATATTCAAGTGTTGATCTTTATCAATTCGTACACTTTTGTTAATTTGTATTCTAAAATATTAGCTTTTTATATCTTTTGCAAAATAAAACTATGTGCTGAACACCTGCTTTATTTTTCCTTTTCTTTACAAATTAGTTGACCTTGATCTTAAACCACTAGAACATAAACTCCATGAGAGCAGGGACTTTGTTTTCTTTCCTGCTATCTTGGGTGTCTTGAACAATACCTGGCACATAGTAGACAATAAATAAGTATGATAAATAAATGATTGAATAATTGTTACTCTGTATAAATAGGCATACAACTCATGCACTGCAATAATAAAATTATTCTGGCTCAAAAATAACTGTACAATTCCAGACCTGACCTCTCCCCAAGATTACAGAGCTGCATTCTCAACAGCCTGCTATACCCAGGGAGGTGGGTGTCCCAAGAAAACTCAAACTTCGTGGCATTAAGTCTAGTGTCATCTATCATAAAAACTGTTTTTATATCAGGACTCCCCTACGTTACCCAATTCACTGACACTTTTACTAAGCTCTGTCAGTGGTACCAGGACATTTCTCACAATCCTTTCCATCCCTACATCACCCTGTCCCCAAACTTGTGTAGGCCTCCAAAGTTATTAATTGCAATATAATGACAATGGAATAGGGGTTTATGCCTTCATTTTTTCCTCAGTCCAATCAAATTACATACTATTTTGAGTTAGTATTTCTAAAACAGAGCCCATTACGGAACTCTGTCACGATGGCAAAGGCACCGCGGTGGGGCCCCTGCTCCACACTCCCATTTGACTGCACTCTAATTTTCTGAATACATATTGTCAGGTCCGAGGGCCTCTTCCATCCTTGTCAAGGGGACTGCTAACCTTCTCTCCTTTCATACAACATGACTGCTCTCTCATTTTCTGTTCCCATGCAGTAAGTTCCCTAGGACAGAACTCTTCAGGTCGGCCATAAACTCTGTGTTCTAGACTTTCCACATGCACCAACAACATTTATGCATGGATGGCTAAGTAAGGGGGCTTAAGGATATGCTCTGCAGTAGAAGAGGGATGTCCAAAGAACTATAATGTGAGCCATAAATGCAAGCTACATATGTAATTTAAATTTTCTGGTGGCCACATTAAAAAAGTAAAAAGAAAATGGCAACATTAATTTTAATAATACATTTTATGTAATATATTTAAATAATATATTTTATTTAACCCAATATATCCAAAATTTTATTTCAACATGAAATCAACATAAAGATTATTAATGAGGCCATTTACATTTTTTTACTTTTTACTTTTTTTTTTTTTTTTGGCCGTGCCGCGTGGCATGTAGGATCTTAGTTCCCTGACCAGGGATGGAACCCACACCCCCTGCAGTGGAACTGCAGAGTCTTAACCACTGAACTGCAAGGTAAGTCCCCTAAATTACATTTTTTTATACTAGGTCTTCAAACTCTGGTACTTACAGCATCTCTCAATCTGAATCAGCCCCACTTCAAGTGCTTAAGAGTTTAATTTAATAAGCACATGTAGCTAGTGACTACCATGATAACAGCACAGAAGTAGAGAAAAGAAAATCTTATTAGGTTTTCAGTCCTAAGCTCTATGCTTTTGAATGCTTACTAAGAAAGTCAGAAGAATGAATGCTTGAAGGAGAGACCCAGAAATATCTTTTTTTTTTTTTTTTTTTTTTTTGCTGACAAAGCAAAAGACTTTATCGGGAAGGGGGCGCCCGGGCAGAGAGCAGCTGGGTAAGGGAACCCAGGAGAACTGCTCTGCCACGTGGCTCACAGCCTCAGGGTTTATCAGAAATAGCCATTCTTACAACTAACACAAGAAACTAACACAGTCTTGTGAAGCAATTATACTCCAATAAAGGTCTATTTAAAAAAATATATCCTGGGCTTCCCTGGTGGCGCAGTGGTTGAGAGTCCGCCTGCCGATGCAGGGGACACGGGTTCGTGCCCCGGTCCGGGAGGATCCCACACGCCGCGGAGCGGCTGGGCCCGTGAGCCATGGCTGCTGAGCCTGCGCGTCTGGAGCCTATGCTCCGCAACGGGAGAGGCCACAGAAGTGAGAGGCCCGCGTACCGCAAAAAAAAAAAAAAAAGGGGGGGGGGACTGTGAAGCCTCTGCTTGAGCCCCTCCAGCAGATTTCCCTCTGAACAGCCTACTCAACTCCGGATGGTCTTCCTAGGAGAAGGGGCTTCCTGATTCTAATGGCTGCTAGGTAGCTCCTTGGGCCATCTCTCTTTATGCCCCTCACATAATCTGTCCTCTGCCAGACAAAACTGCCAGCAGCCCAACTCTCCCTTCCCATACAGTGCCATGATCTGATCCCCTGGTCTCTTTGGTGCCTTCCCTGTGCGGTGATGACCCTTCCATCTCCTCACTCCAAGGTCTCATGAGGTTCTGGCATCACCACATGGCTAACTCAGATGCCCTGATGACTAAAGAAAAAAAATATTGTTGCCTGCCATTCCAGTTTTACAAGGATCAAGCCATTAGCCACTGCAGTCTTCCACCCACAATGCGCCTGAGAGGAATTCAGGATGGAGAAGAATTCAGGATGGAGAAAAACAGGAATCGTTCTGTGCTCTGGATACAACCCCTAGTTAGTTAAGATACATATCTAAGGAAATTTTTCAATGACCCCAAATTCTTGCATCTTCCCATGCAAAGCACTAAAATCATTAACTCAAGATGTCTTTGTGTTTAGGAGTAATCTTTTGATGTTTGACATGTTTTTTTTTTCTCCCCCATGGCAAATATTCATATACATCCTGGCTCCTTCCTTATCTCTTCAGAACAGTTTCTCAGAGCTGAGAGGCTGACTCCTGGGCTACAGTCCTTAGTAAAACACTGAATAAACTCAACTCACAGATCTTATGTTGTGCTTTTTTTCCTTTAAGCTGATACAACCTTCATCCCAGTTATGTTCCTCATTCATATGAGCCACAATCCAGTTTTGAACTCATCTCCCTTCCTAAACTGGCTCCTTTGCTCCTCCAAATTCACACCAACTGCTCAGTACGTGAGAAACAAACGGTGAGAAACAAATGCTCAAACATGATGTTGGTTCTGATTTTGATCCCTTGTCTCAGTGAGTTAGTACCAACACTTTCAGCCTGGTCTCCTATGCTAGAAACCCGAGAATCCCTCTTAACCATTTCCCTACTCACTGCTCAGTTCTGACACACAATCAGTAATCAGATCCTGCCAATTTTATCTCCTAAGTATTTCTTGGATCTGACTCCTACTCGCCATCATTACTCACCATATAATTTTTCAGTTCCTCAGCAACTGTCCCTCAGCACTGCAACAGTCCCTAACTCCAGACTCATCCTCCAAGTCCACCTTCTGTCCAGCACATAGAATGATCTATAGAAAATGCCAACCTGACCTCAACTCTGTGGGTTAAAACACTTAAATGGATCACCACACAACAGCAAACTTAAGCCCAAGATCCTGACCCTAAGCTCCACAGGCAACAAATGTCAGAAGATTAGAGACACTTTTTTTTTGTTTTGAATAAACTTATTTATTTATTTGTTTTTATTTTTGGCTGTGTTGGGTCTTCACTGCTGTGCACAGGCTTTCTCTAGATGTGGCGAGTGGGGGCTACTCTTTGTTGTGGGGCGCAGGCTTCTCATTGCGGTGGCTTCTCTTGTTGTGGAGCACAGGCTCTAGGTGCACAGGTTTCAGTAGTTGTGGCTCACGGGCTCTAGAGCGCAGGCTCAGTAGTTGTGGCACAGGGGCTTAGTTGCTCCGCAGCGTGTGGGATCTTCCCAGGCCAGGGATCGAACCCGTGTCCCCTGCATTGGCAGGCGGATCCTTTTTATTTTATTTATTTATTTTTGGCTGCGTTGGGTCTTCATTGCTGCCTGCGGGCTTTTTCTAGTTGCGGTGAGCAGGGGCTACTCTTCGTTGTGGTGCACAGGCTTCTCATTGCAGTGGCTTCTCTTGTTGTGGAGCATGGGCTCTAGGTGCGTGGGCTCAGTAGTTGTGGTTCGCAGGCTCTGGAGCACTGGCTTAGTAGTTGTGGCGCATGGGCGTAGCTGCTCTGTGGCATGTGGGATCTTCCCGGACCAGGGCTCGAACTCGTGTCCCCTGCATTGGCAGGCGGATTCTTAACCTCTGCACCACCAGGGAAACCCAGGGCCTCTCATTTTCTGAGATGGCCCACACTGTCTCTGTGGAGTGTGCTTCTCCTAGGGCCACTCTCGCCCTTTGAGATGGACCACTTTCTGTCTATGGAACTGTAACCCAGCAGGACTCCTGGGTTACAGGCCTTCCCCCGTATCCTCTGCTTTAGCTCCTCTCTTAAGTACTTAGAGAGTAGCATTTGATGCACATTTCCTGAGTTGTTTTGCAGATGTAACCACTCCCCCACCCCAGGCCTCCTGGAGCCTAAGGACTGATAATGTTAGCCCTGTGACCCCATCCTGCTACACCATCAGCCAGTCAGAGAACTGTGCACAAGCTGACCACACACCCTGCACCCCCCTCCCTCACCCGGCTTTTAAAAGTGCTTTGCTGAAACCCTTTGGGGAGTTTGGGGCTTTTAGGGCATAAGCCACCTCGTCTCCTTGCATGGCCTTGCAATAAACCTTTCTCTGCTCCAAACTTCAACGTTTCAGTTTGTTTGGCCTCACTGTGCATTGGGCACAGGAACTTACATTAATAGAATGTGTATCTCTACAAATAAATCCACTTCTTACCTATCACTTTGTTTCTCACTGAATGCTTTCTTCGAGGAGACGTAAAGAACCTGAGTGTCATTAAATCCTGAGACCAGGTGTGTGATCTCAATTAAAAAACAGGGAGTTCAAGTCCCAGTCTGGGTTTCGGCTGGATTCAAGTCCCATCTGAGTTGTGCGGTTTCAGCACAGGCCCCCCTTTTCTTGCCTTCCTCCTGCTGTCCCTCTGCCCCCACTTCCCAAGAACCTTGTGATCCACACCACTAGCCCGAGTCCCTCATTCTCACATATCCCTCTGTGGGGGAAACTATTGAACTTGGAGATCCTCTGGCTGAGCAGAAATCCTCAGAATGCAGGAGGCTGTACTTTTGCTTCCCAGGACATTCTCTCCAGCTATCTCCAGCCATCACTTCCTGGGCCCTGGGGTCTCTACTGCTTAGCCTCTCACCATCATCCAGTCTCACTGGGGGAGGACGGGGGTTGGATGAGGGATGTGTGAACAGGGGTCTTCCTACTGCTTTGGCTCTAGGACTGTGTCAGAATCACCCCTCTCAGTCTCCATTTCCTTCAAATCAGATCTCTTGAAGACACATCTGAGGGATCCCATGCTCACCTTGTGCCAGGCTTTAAGGGGCCTGATAGCCATCACCGGGGCTCCCTCTCAATGAAGGGCAGGGGCTGAAAGAAGAAGCAAAGAGAAACAAGAGTGAGCCCAACTCAGTCAATACCTTTCCTTTAAACCTGTAAACCTGTATTAGCTGCGAATAACGACAGCTGACATTTACTGAAGGCCTGCAATGTGCCAGCCTCAGAACTCGGGCACTTTACTATGTACTAGGAGATATGTAATACTGTTGTCCTCATTTGACCAAAACAAAGAAATGAGCCTTAGAAAGTTTAATTAATTATGTTAGGCCACAAGATCTGTATTCATAACCACTAAGTAATGCTCTCTCCCGCGTGAAACAATAGAGCAAAAAAATACACGTAAACAAAAGCAAGATGCCAGGCCACACAGGGCCCATGAACGTTAAGAACATCGTCTTCTGCCCCCAAACAATGGGGTTATTACGAGCAGGAGCAGCGGTTATGATCAGACTTGATTAATATCAACTTTCCCATGAGGCTGAAAAGTCCCCGCGTCCGTCTCAATCACAGTTGCGTCCCCGGAACCCGGAACAACACTGCACTTAGTAGGCGCTCGATACGGTCACTTTCTAAACCGTAGCGTGTCACTTACCGGGGCCACCCCTTCCAAGGCAGTCCACACCCCCGCCCCACTCCCAAAGCGGCCGCGGCGGGGGGCTGAGGGAGTCTGGGCAGGGCTGGACTGCCCGCAGACCTCCTCGCTTGATGCGGCCCTGCGCCACCGCCCGACCCCCTCCCGGGTCCGCCTCCCCGGGGCCTGGGGGAACCTGTGGCGCTGCCCGCCCGGAATGTGGAACAAGAACGCCTATTCACCTTGCACTCACCTCCGACGGTGGGCGGCGACGCTCCGGCGCTCCGGCGCTCCGGAAGTACTTCACCAGCTGGCGCGCTTTACGGAGCCTGCGCTTCCGCTCTCGTAGAACGCCCGCGCTTCTCTGGGGGCTTCACTCCCTTTCACCCGGACCAACTCCTACGAAGAACAGGCTGCTTTTTTTCCCGGTGGCCTATGGTGGCACTGCCTTTCAGCATTTTGTATGGGGCGGAGGAAGCCAAAGGTCAGCCTCGATGAGCGCTAGCATTTGGGGATTCTCTTATTTGACTGCAGTCAAGCTGGCTGTGCTCATTGGATCGGGTCAGATTTCGCTGTAGGTCAATCAAGTTGCAACTGCAGTATGAAGAATGGATTTAAGCTGGGCAGGAAAGCAGTTAGGAGGCTATTAAAAAGGCCCAGTCACGATAAAGAACAGCTGGATCAAGGCAGTACTGTTTATAACTCTTTGTAACGAGAAACAGCTGTAACTGTAGATACACACAAGCTCATTTGTATGAATCACCTGTACATTTATTCAGCCTTCTGGATGGTACCGCTCTAGAAATTAATATTTAGATATTCTTAATTTCCCATCACACATAATTAGCATCCAGACTACTTCAAAATCGACAATGTTTATTCTGTCCCAGTGCTCTTGGCTGACAACAAAATGTTCTGAGATATGCCTTCTTCATTTAAAGATCACTCCAGGGACTTCCCTGGTGGCGCGCAGTGGTTAAGAATCCGCCTGCCAATGCAGGGGACACCAGTTCGAGCCCTAGTCCAGGAAGATCCGGCATGCTGCAGAGCAACTAAACCACTGCGCCACAACTAATGAGCTTGAGCTCTAGAGCCTGCGAACCATAACTACTGAAGCTCGCGCGCCTAGAGCCCATGCTCAGCAACAAGAGAAGCCACCACAATGAGAAGCCCGCGCACTGCAACGAAGAGTAGCCCCTGCTCGCCGCAACTAGAGAAAGCCTGCACGGAGCAACGAAGACCCAACACAGCCAAAATAAATAAATAAATAATTTTTAAAATAAAATAAAGATCACTCCAAGGACCTCCCTGGTGGTCCAGCAGTTAAGACTCCGTACTCCCAAAGCAGGGGGCCCGGGAACTAGATCCTGCATGCTGCAACTAAGACCCAGCACGGCAAAATAAAAACAAAACAAAACAAAACAAAAGTCAGCCCTGTTTAAGGAACAAAAAAAATCACTTCGTTATTTCAACAAGGAAATGGAATCCTAGAAAAAGGAGACATATCTGAGATCTCAAAGCAACCTAGGCAGATTTCTGGCCGCCTTTGCAGTATGACCCTGGCTTTTATCTCCGTTCTCACTGCTTCAACTCAGTCACTGAGGGCCTTAACATCTCTTGGGGCTCTGCAAACACTTCCAGTTCCACTTTTCCTAGACAGATAATTATCAGGCCCTGATGAGGCTGGACTGTAAACTCTGTAATTCAGTTCAAATTCAACTAGTAGGAAAAATACAAAGGGGACTTAGACTCTAGGCAGAATTCTTCAGCCCAATTTATTGCTCTGGATACAGACAGAAGGTCTTTTCTGGGGGGCTTCTGGCTGGACAGATCTTCCATAGAGAGGCTGTGGTACTTGGCTTCCAAGGATGGGGTTGAGGGCATCTATTCATGTTGTTGGAGGCTCAGGATCTCGGGTGCAGGGGAGCCCTGGCTACCAGTTAGTGGTCCTTTAGGAATATTGAGGGGGAGAAAAAATAGAAAAAGGAGAAGGTTGACCAAATAACACTAGGATACTGGAGAGCCTTCAGTTTACACTTGGAATAGCCACAACTTATTTCAATTTTTCCCCCTATGTGGCTTCACTAGTGATGTCATTTATATTGTATCTGAAGCTTTCCCACATTAATTCCATAACATTGTTTCCCATATCAGTGATTTCCAAGGTCAAGGGTTAAGGGAGGATTTAACTACAAATGGGCAGCAGAGAGTTTTATTGAAATGATAGAACTGTTCTGAATCTTGATTGCAGTAGTGGTGATTACATAACTATGCGATTGTCCAGGCTCATAGACCTATACAACCAAAAAAGAGTAACTTTTACTGTATGTAAGTTTAAAATCAATAAAAAGCAAAAGTTTACAAACATCCTTATAAAAGAATATGTAAACACAGAAAATTCAAATTCTATAAAAAAGTACAACAGGGAATGTAAATTGATACAGCCACTGTGGAGAACAGTATGGAGGTTCCTTAAAAAACTAAAAATAGAATTACCATATGATCCAGCAATCCCACTGCTGGGCATATACCCAGAGAAAGCCATAATTCAAAAAGACACATGCATCCCAATGTTCATTGCAGCACTATTTACAATAGCCAGGTCACGGAAGCAACCTAAATGCCCATTGACAGATGAATGGATTAAGAAGATGTGGTACATATACACAATGGAATATTACTCAGCCATAAAAAGGAACAAAATCTGGTCATCTGTAGAGATGTGGATGGATCTAGAGACTGTCATATAGAGTGATGTAAGTCAGAAAGAGAAAAACAAATATTGTACATTAACACATATATGTGGAATCTAGAAAAATGGTACAGGTGAACTGGTTTGCAAGGCAGAATCAGAGACACAGATGTAGAGAACAAACATATGGACATGAAAGGGGGAAAGCAGGGGAGGGGGTTAATGATGGTTAGATGAATTGGGAGATTGGGATTGACATATACACACTAATATGTATAAAATAGATAACTAATAAGAACCTGCTGTATAAAAAATGAATAAATTTTAAAAAATAAAAAAATATATATCAGCACCATTATAAAAAAGTGGTTAGATGAACTAAAAAAAAATTTGATAAGTTAGATACAAATAAAAGACCTATGGAATAATTTTTTTAAAAAAGTATACCAAGCAATGTAAAAATTATTAGAAATCCCATGGAAAACAGGAGAAAACAATATTTGGTAAATACCTTTGTAGAAATCTTTTCATGCATATAAGCTCATATGCATATTACATGACCATAAATTCAATTTTATAGAAAATATTGTAGTAGATGTATTCAAGCTCCATAATTCTCATGGGATCAATATGAAATTAGTTCCCAGCTAAGACCACATCTTTGCCTAGCTTTTTCCCTGGTCCTGTATCTCCTAAGCACACTCAATTAATCACTTGCACAAGAATCCCCATCTCAGGCTCTGCTTCTGCTAGAATCTGGCAAAACAGGTATCATACTATGTATGCTCAACCATAACTTACTTGTCAGTCAACAAGGTATGGGCATGTCTTTTTCATATTAACAGTGATTCCCAATATTGTTCTAAGTGACTGTACAGTATTCCACAGCAGTTATAATAATTTATCTAATCACCTATTGATGGATATTGATTATATATCCACCTATTGATGGATATTTAGGTCATTTCTAATTTATCATTAATATAAAGTGTATATAAAGCTACAAGAAATACTCTCATAAGTATATTTCTGAATACAATTTTATTATTACCTGAGAGTAAATTTCTAGTAGATGTGGAATTTCTGAGTCTAAGGGGTAGCATATTTAAAATTTTATTACATACACTGCTAGCAAACTGCCACCCAGAAAGTTCATCATCAATTTATGGTCACAACAGAGCACAAGAATGCCCATTTCCCCACACCCACACCCAAAACTGGATTTGCCAATATATATATATTTTTTTCGGTATGCAGGCCTCTCACTGTTGTGGCCTGTCCCATTGAAGAGTACAGCTTGACAGAGATGGAAAATATAAAACCATGATATTAAACATCAGTGAAAATGAATGAACTGAGCTATGTGGTTAAATCTCAAGTCTATAAAGTTGAATTTAAAAAGTAAGCTAGGGGGCTTCCCTGGTGGCGCAGTGGTTGAGAATCTGCCTGCCAATGCAGGGGACACGGGTTCGAGCCCTGGTCTGGGAAGATCCCACATGCCGCGGAGCAACTGGGCCCGTGAGCCACAATTACTGAGCCTGCACATCTGGAGCCTGTGCACCGCAACAAGAGAGGCCGCGACAGTGAGAGGCCCGTGCACCGCGATGAAGAGTGGCCCTCGCTTGCCACAACTAGAGAAAGCCCTCACACAGAAACGAAGACCCAACATAGCCATAAATAAATAAATAAAGTTGTAAAAAAAAAAAAAAAAGGTAAGCTGGTGCTCGCTTCAGCAGCACATATACTAAAATTGGAATGATACAGAGAAGATTAGCATGGCCCCTGCACAAGGATGACACGCAAATTCATGAAGCGTTCCATATTTTTTCAAACTGCCACTGGCATTTTTCACAGAACTAGAACAAAAAATTTCACAATTTGTATGGAAACACAAAAGATGCCGAATAGCCAAAGCAATCTTGAGGAAAAAAAACGAAGCTGGAGGAATCAGGCTCCCTGACTTCAGACTATACTACAAAGTTACAGTAATCGAGACAGTATGGTCCTGGCACAAAAACAGAAAGATAGATCAATGGAACAGGATAGAAAGCCCAGAGATAAACCCATGCACATATGGTCACCTTATCTTTGATAAAGGAGGCAGGAATGTACAGTGGAGAAAGGACAGCCTCTTCAATAAGTGGTGCTGGGAAAACTGGACAGCTACATGTAAAAGTATGAGATTAGAACACTCCCTAACACCATACACAAAAATAAACTCAAAATGGATTAAAGAACTAACTGTAAGGCCAGACACCATCAAACTCTTAGAGGAAAACATAGGCAGAACACTCCATGACATAAATCACAGCAAGATCCTTTTTGACCCACCTCCTAGAGAAATGGAAATAAAAACAAAAATAAACAAATGGGACCTAATGAAACTTCAAAGCTTTTGCACAGCAAAGGAAACCATAAACAAGATGAAAAGACAACCTTCAGAATGGGAGAAAATATTTGCAAATGAAGCAACTGACAAAGGATTAATCTCCAAAACATACAAGCAACTCATGCAGCTCAATAACAAAAAAACAAACAACCCAATCCAAAAATGGGCAGAAGACCTAAATAGACATTTCTCCAAAGAAGATATACAGATTGCCAAAAAACACATGAAAGAATGCTTAAAATCATTAATCATTAGAGAAATGCAAATCAAAACTACAATGAGATATCATCTCACACCGGTCAGAATGGCCATCATCAAAAAATCTAGAAACAATAAATGCTGGAGAGGGTGTGGAGAAAAGGGAACACTCTTGCACTGCTGGTGGGAATGTGAATTGGTACAGCCACTATGGAGAACAGTATGGAGGTTCCTTAAAAGACTACAAATAGAACTAACATATACCCAGTAATCCCACTACTGGGCATATACCCTGAGAAAACCATAATTCAAAAAGAGTCAAGTACCAAAATGTTCATTGCAGCTCTATTTACAATAGCCAGGACATGGAAGCAACCTAAGTGTCCATCCACAGATGAATGGATAAAGAAGATGTGGCATATATATATACAATGGAATATTACTCAGCCATAAAAAGGAACAAAACTGAGTTATTTGTAGTGAGGTGGATGGACCTAGAGACTGTCATACAGAGTGCAGTAAGTCAGAAAGAGAAAAACAAATACCATATGCTAACACATATATATGGGGGAAAAAAAAGGTCAGAAGAACCTAGGGGCAAGACGGGAATAAAAATGCAGACCTACTAGAGAATGGACTTGAGGATACGGGGAGGGGGAGGGGTAAGCTGGGACAGAGTGAGACAGTGGCATGGACATATATGCACTACCAAACGTAAAATAGATAGCTAGTGGGAAGCAGCCGCATAGCACAGGGAGATCAGCTTGGGGCTTTGTGATCACCTAGAGGGGTGAGATAGGGAGGGTGGGAGGGAGGGGGATGCAAGAGGGAAGAGATATGGGGACATATGTATATGTATAATTGATTCACTTTGTTATAAAGCAGAAACTAACACACCATTGTAAAGCAATTATACTCCAATAAAGATGTTCAAAAAAAATGGATCATCTACAAGGACCTACTGTATAGCACAGGGACTCTATTTACTACTCTGTAATAATCTATATGGGAAAAGAATCTGAAAAAGAATGGATATATGTATATGTATAACTGAATCACTTTGCTCTACACCTGAAGCTAACACAACATTGTAGATCAACTCTACTCCAATATAAAATAAAAATTAGATTAAAAATTTTAAAAAGTAAGCTGCAGAAGAAAATATCAAGTATACTATTTATATACATTAAAAATATGTAAAATAATGTTATGATGTTTATGGAAATAACCATATATAACAAGTTTTCAAGCATCTATGAGCATGAATAACAACAAATTCATATGGTACCTACCTCTGGAACCACAGAGAGGTAAATGCAATTCAAAAGATGTATACAGGGGACTTCAATTCCATCTGTAATGCTTTAGTTCTAAAAAACACATGGAATAGCCATGACAAAATGGTCAGATACGATAAAGCTGAGGGGAGGTACATGGGTGTTTGTTATTCTCTTAATTTTTCTACACTTGAAGTATTTTAAAGAACTTTAAAAAAATTTCAATAGTTCCACTAGTAGAATAAAACCAGGAGAAATACCTTTTAAAAAATTGAGAAAAGAGAGGGACTTCCCTGGCAGTCCAGTGGTTAAAACTTCACTTTCCAATTCAGGGGGTGCAGGTTCAATCCCTGGTCAGGGAGCTAAAATCCCACATGCCTTGAGGCCAAAAAAACCAAAAAACATAAAACAGAAGCAATATTGTAACAAATTCCATAAAGATTTTAAAAATGGTCCACATCAAAAAAATCTTTAACAGAAATTGATAAAAGAGCAAAGAAAGCAAAAGGGACAAAATAGGACACAAGTAATCATTAAAAATTAAAAGCATTCAAGATGACAGATGTCAGACCAAAATTTATCACAATAAATGTAAGTTGTTTAAAATATTCTTAAATGCATCAATACAGGAAATGTATGAAACATACTCTGCCTAGATAATTGGGCTACTTTCCATAAATCCAATGGTAAATAAGCCTGTGAATAAGGAGATTGCCTTTACCTAGACATCCCTCACAAACCAGAGAGCTTCTGTTTCTAATTACCTGGAGAGCCCTTGTTCTTTTCACTGAGGATAAGACCCCATATACTCATGAAGTACACTATCCTAAACAGAAATTTCTGAATTACTAATGCAACAAATTAAAATATTAGTGAGGTCTCACTAATCATTTTCCTCTATTCCATATACAATATGTGCTTTCCTGATATTTCTTGCCAAAGCCCAGGAATCATTAAAGACTTTGGGGAACGATAACTTCTGTGCTACATGTGGTGTACCAAACTGCTGGGTTTGGACGCTCCAAAACAACTGGACACTTCCACAGCCTTGGTTAAAGCCTCAGCTTTCAGTGACAGAACCCAGGGGGCTGTTCTGTCTCTCAGGGCCAGGAGGTTTCCTCATTCTAAAACTCTGCACGGCCTCCTTGCCTCTTTCCCTCTCATGCAGGGCAGTGCCATCTGCACACACTTCCCTCGAGCTCACCATCCCCAGGCTGCTCTCTTTCCAGCTCAGGCTGCAGTAGTGGAGCTTGCAGCTGTGTGGCCTCCGACAGCGGGGTTGGGGTGGGGGAAGCTAGCGCAGGTCCGAGGCAGAGACCCAGAGGTGGGAACCGCTGCACGGGGAGACCCTCCACCAGGAGCTTTGAGGCCGGCGACCTCCCTGGTGTCTTCCTTGGAGCTTGGACAACCTCAAGCACTACCCGGCTCAAGGGATGCGGAATGAATCATACGCATGAGAAAATCAAGGTTCAGGGAGTTTTAATAAGGCCACAGTAATCATATACTGGGATCAGGAGAGGAGAGAAATGAACAATTTCAAACACTTGAAGGCTTCCCTCGGTCCTGAATATTAAATAGAACACCTGAATGTCAGCTACATTTTTCACAGCACAATGGTGACATCTAGTGTTAGCTGGGTAAATATCAGCCTTGCAATTGACCTGAAATTCAGAGTCTTGGTGTCTCCTTTCCCCTCAGGATTCTCACCTTGGCTTCCTGCAGGACCAAACAAGAAATTTGTTTTTGTTTTTTTCCAATTTCTAACTTGCCTTTTAATTTTCTTAACAATTGCTCTTTTATTTTTCACACTGTTGAAGTAAAAGTGATGTACAATAGACTGGATATTTAAATTTTTTAATTGAAATATATTTGACATAACATTGTGTAAACTTAAGGTGTACAACATGCTAATTTGATACATTTATATAGTATCATATGATTGCCATTGTAGTGATTATTTGCACCTCTTCCACGTTACATAATTATCCTTTCTTTTAGTGGCTGGAACAATTAAGTTCTAGTCTTTTAGCAAGTTTAATGATTATAATACTGTTGTCTATATTCACTACACTGGAACTACTCTAGGACTTATTTACTGCTTGTTGCAAATTTGTAGCCTTAAACATCTGTCCCATCCTCCCACCCAAACTGGACATTTTTAGGGTGTACAACGTGGTGAATTTTGACCAGCAGAGAACGAAACAGACAAAAATTCCTGTCCTCATAGGCTTGCATTCTTTTTAAAAAAGTATTTATTTATTTATTTCTAACTTTGGCTGCGTTGGGTCTAAGTTGCGGTACAGGGGATCTTTCATTGCAGCACGTGGGCTTCTCTCTAGTTGCGTGTGCAGGTTTTCTCTCTCTAGTTGTGGCGTGCAGGCTCCAGAGCACGTGAGCTCTGTAGTTACAGCATGTGGGCTCTCTGGTTGTAGCGTGCAGACTCAGTTGCCCCTCGGCATGTGGGATCTTAGTTCCCTGACCAGGGATTGAACCCACGTACCCTGCATTGGAAGGCGAATTCTTAACCACTGGACCAGCAGGGAAGTCCTGGCTTGCATTCTTTTTTTTCCGGCTTGCATTCTTAATGGCCAGAATTATGCCACATGGCTACTCCCAACAGCAGAGGAATTTGGAAGGCAAGTTTTTAGCTTTTTGGCTTCCACAATAGAAAGAAAATGGAAAGGGTGTTTTGTGAACCAACTTACAGTTCCTGCCACAATGGGACTGAGGAGCATGCTTGAAATGTGTAAACGCTTATGTACACCAGTTAGGTTTAAAACATGTTTCAAAAGTATTGACATACCTACTCCTTCAGCCAGCCCCATTCATTATTATTATTACTACAGTTAGTCATACCTACTCTTTCAGCCAGCCCCATTCATTATTATTATTACTACAGTTAGTATTAACTTAGATGTCTTATTTGATGACATGTAAATAGATCCCCTAGCACAAGACCCTGGCCCACAGGGGACCTCCATTCAACGGTAGATACTATCTTGGCACCAATAAGGTACCCCCCCAATGGCCCTCGAGTGTTGTTTAGACCTTCCATTACCTCAGGTCCCTTTCATTAGCTCACTGTAAAGATTCCTTGTTAAGTTACATGCTCAGCTGGCTTTGCTAACCTCTCATGATGTTCACAGCCTCTTTGTTTTCTAAAGTCCCCTTAATAGAAAGAAACAGATGTTTACTAGATAGGATGAATGGAACTGCTCATCTGGCTCAGAATATACTCATTTTTACTGAATCAATATTAAATCACAGTTTATAAAAACCCACTCCAAAACTCCTGGGACTCTCCACCAGGATACGCTTCCCAAAGTAAATTCCATCAGATCACAGCTCTTAAACTGGAATCACCTGGGAAGATTTTTTTAAACTGTGATGCCTGGGTCTTGCCCCCAAAGCAGTGATTTTCAATTGGGTGATTTGCTCCTTCCACCAGGAAACACTTAGCAATGTCTTTTGGTTGTTACAACCGGGAGAGGGTGTGACTGGTATCTAGTGGGTAGAGCCGAGGGATGGTACTAAACATCCCACAATGCAGAGAAAGAGAAAGGCCTCCATAGTAAAGAATGTCTGGTCCCAAATGTCAATATGGCCAATGCTGAGAAACCTCATTAAAGATTTGACTCTCTAGATATGTGTTCACCCTGCGTGTGGGAGGGTTTTTTTTTCAATTAAAAAAATTTTATTTTATATTGGAGCACAGTTGATTAACAATGTTGTGTTAGTTTCAGGTGTACAGCAAAGTGATTCAGTTTACATAACCATGTATCTATTCTTTTTCAGTCTTTTCCCATTGGCATGGGAGTTAAAACCTTCCCAGGTGATTCCATTATGCAGCTAAGTTTGAGGGAAAAAAGCTAGAAACCTGTTGCTAGAGAACATTTGCATATGTGGCTAAATTACTTTCAACCCTGTGCCACTGAGTTTCAACTGGAAAATTTCCACATCTTCTCATTGGATCGTGAGCTGGGTTGGAGGTTGAAGGTGGTTGGAAGAAGGAAGAGTTGGTTGCTTTCGTAAGGAGGACCCCACAACATGCTAGAATGGACATCTCCACAAATATAAGTTTTGCTGCTTATTATTCACCTACTTAGGAGTTGGCCTCGCTGGTATACATCAGAAGGATCATTAACTACAAACAGTCACGTCCTGGGAAATTGGCCACTAGGAGTCACACATGGGGGAAGCAAGCTGGCTAATCATTGCCGCTGCTCTGGGAGGTGACAGCTTCTTTGGGGGGGAACTCCAGGAAGGGCAACTGCAGTTGCACAACTTCAGGGGTACTGTTCACATAGAACACAACACGAATGGTGCTTCCTGGCTCCGTAGCCCCCAAAGTAAATTTTTACATTCACCAGATTGCCTAGACTTTTAAGCTAAACCGTTTTAAATATTTTTGCCAAATGAAAATAGCTCTATATATTCTATTTTTTAAGTTTTTTTTTATGTGGACCATTTTTAACGTCTTTATTGAATTTGTTACAATATTGCTTCTGTTCTATGTTTTGGTTTTTTGGCCGGGAAGCATGTGGGATCTTAGCTCCCTGACCAGGGATCAAACCTGCACTCCCTGCATTGGAAGGCAAAGTCTTAACCGCTGGACCACCAGGGAAGTCCCTATTCTGATACTTATACTGTCTCAGATAATACTAAGGAGACTATATTTTATATTATATATATGATATTTGCATGTGTATATATATAATATAAACAATTTTTAAAAAAATATTTATTTATTTGGTTGCATCGGGTCTTAGTTGTGGCAGGCAGGCTCCTTAGTTGCGGCATGCACGTGGGATCTACTTCCCTGATCAGGGATCAAAACTGGGCCCCCTGCATTGGGAGCACGGAGTCTTAATATAAACAATTTTTAAACACAAATGGTATTATATTATACATACCAACTGCAACTTGCTTTTTCTTTTTTTGGCCATGCCATGCAGCTTGCGGGATCTTAGTTCCCCAACGAGGGACTGAACCCGGGCTACAGCAGTGAAAGCTCAGTCTTAACCACTGGATCGGCAGGGAATTCCCTGCAACTTTCTTTTTCATTTAACTCTCTATATTGTCCACTCCACAGGTTCAGACATGTAGCTATGTTATTCCATCTAACAACTACAGAGTATTACATTGTGTGGAACTGATGACCTTAAAGAGTAGTTGCTTATTAAATAAGGGTAGACTGAACACAAGAATTCCTGGAATCCTAAAACATGACACTAAAAGTACAACAAGGATAAGGATTTACAAGGACAAGAGAATGAGAAAGGAGATGAAAACTGATGAGAGATGTCAACACAGTGTGAGCAGATGGAAAGAGAGAAAGAAGTGGTAACCAGAGAAAACCAGAAGCCTTGCATGTGACAAGAGAGGGGAGGAGGGTGGCTAGGACACGTGGATAATACCACAAAGCAAACTGATTCACCCAGCAGAGAGGCTCAGGAATCAGGCGTCAGACACTTTGCACAGCAGACACAAAACACAGGGAAGAGGAAAGAGGGAAGA
Source organism: Aethalodelphis obliquidens (assembly GCF_003676395.1). NCBI lineage: Eukaryota > Metazoa > Chordata > Mammalia > Artiodactyla > Delphinidae > Aethalodelphis > Aethalodelphis obliquidens. The sequence continues at coordinate 14,341,239 of NW_020837964.1, forward strand.
GGTATAGGGACAACTGGACCTATAGATCCCATCCCCATGTATACAGCCCAGAGATTTCTGCCCCCAAACCCTGTAACACAGGAGGTTTATTCTCTGGGGGAAAAAAAAATTACAGAGGGCCAGATTGAAGCAGTGGATTTAGAACAAGGAGATGAATGAAAGTCTGCAAACTGTACAGAGAAATATCACAATGCCTCAACTCCTCCTCCCCCATCCCCTGAGATCTATTCTCCCACCTGGCTCTCAAACTCTTTCAACCCGGCTTTATACCGTCTGCACAGGAGCTTGGAAGGGCCTTCTTTAGAGGCAAGGAATAAAGGGAATAACACCCAATAAACCTACAGACATCTGTGGTAAGGGTCTATCGACAAAAAATTCAACAGTCTCTCGAATTCTTCTTTACTACAAAGTGTTGGATGTGATTCTAAGGTCGCAAGCATGGCCATGCCTATGTGTAGGTCGAAGGTAACAGAGATATAACGGAAGTAGAGGGAATGCTCTAGAAATAATGATCAAGGATATAGGGGATATTTTATGTTGAAGCTGGGGATCTTAGGAACACAGTGGTGGGGGTAATGAAGAGCTGTTAGAGGATGTCAGACTGAGATGGACAGGAAGGAGCGAGAATCCGGAGCAACAACCAGGATGTCTACCTCCTAATTCCCACCAAGGAGACAGTCATCATGGGTCAGAGTGTCGCCAGTGCACTTTCCCATTCAGCAAACATCCTGTGTGTACCTACTATGAGCTAGGTTCTGGGTTAGGGAACATGTAAAGATATAGACTAAGATGCTGTTCTTGTCCTCAAAGAACTAACTATTGATCTATACAGGGGATATCGCCAATTGTACAGCTCCCTGCTGTCCTAGGGTAGACATGGGGTCCTGAGACTCTCCTGTTGCTTTCACAGATCCCTGCCTAGGCACAACGTTGTGCAGATCCCTCCTCATTTCCTCACTCTCCTCCAGCCTCACACAAAAATGTCTTTCCCTTAGCATTCCCACTCAGTCTGTGAGAACCACAATTCGGCACAGCTGAAGGTCTCTTCTGGCTGTCATGTCAAACTAACAAATTAGCATGGAAAAAGCTCACTATGTCCAAGGGGCTAGCTAACTGGCGTTCAAATTCCATCATGTAGGCTTGGAAGTTTAGCATATATAATGATGTCTTCAAAATAGAAGAGGGCTAACAAAAAGAAAGGAAATTGAGTTATTTGTAGTGAGGTGGATAGACCTGGAGTCTATCATACAGAGTGAAGTAAGTCAGAAAGAGAAAAACAAATACCAAATGGAACACATATATATGGAATCTAAAAAAAAAAAAGGTTCTGATGAACCTAGGGGCAGGACAGGAATAAAAACACAGACGTAGAGAATGGACGTGAGGATATGGGGAGGGGGAACGGTAAGGTGGGACGAAGTGAGAGAGTAACAGTGAAATATATACACTACCAAATGTAAAATAGCTAGCTAGTGGGAAGCGGCCACATAGCACAGGGAGATCAGCTCAGTGCCTTGCGACCACCTAGAGGGGTGGGATAGGAAGGGTGGGAGGGAGGCAGACACAAGAGGGAGGAGATATGGGAACATATGTATATGTATAACTGATAAACTTTGTTATAAAGCAGAAACTAACACACCATTGTAAAGCAATTATACTCCAATAAAGATGTTAAAAAAAGAAAAGAAAAGAAACACAGCAGTTTAGGCCTAGAGTCATGAGCCATACATTTTTTGTTTGTACACCTCCTAAGGTAATTTTGTGAATACTAGGTAGTTGCAGTTAACAAGCATATTAAAAGATGCTCAACATTCTTACTCGTTAGGAAAATGAAAATGAAAATCACATTGAGATACCACTTCACATCCACTAAGTTAACCATAACTTTTTTTTTTCTTTTTTCTTTTGGCAGTTCTATAACTTTATTGAACAATCAGCAGTTAGTTCTCATCCACACTAACTGTCTGTAGATTTTTGAAAGTGGTGACAGGTACATAGGTAACCAATGTATAGAGCTTGTTTGGTGAATCTTCCATTATGTTTTCTGGACAACCGCACACGGATACAGTATGGGACATTCCTTATTCCTTTGGCCCAGACAGCTTTGTTGAGCCTGGTGTCAATGAGTACATCTGGAGTTCCCATCTCCTTCATGGCAAATTTCCAGATTTCTCTGAGCGCCCGAGGGGCACGCTTCTTGAAACCCACTCCACGATGCGCTTGTGAATGTTGATGGTGTATTCTCTGGTCACCACCTCGTTGATGGCAGACCGGACCTTCTTCTTCTTGCCGCCCTTCATTGCGGGAGCCATCCTGCCCGGCCAGCGTTGGAAAGCTCATGACTTTTTTAAAATGGAAAATAACAAGAGTTGTCAAAGATGTGGAGAAATTGGAACCTTCATACATTGCTGGTGGAAATGTAAAATGTTGCAGTGGCTGTGGAAAAGTTTGGTAGTTCCTCAAAAAGTTAAACCAAATTATCAGCAACGTCACTCCTAGGTATAGAACCAAAAGGATTGAAAATAGGTATTCAAACAAATACTTGTACACCTATGTTCATAATAGCAGCACTATTCATAATAGCCAAAAGGTAGAAACAACCCAAATGTCCATCAGCTGATGAGTGAATAAGCACAATGTGATATATCCATTCAGTGGAATACTATTCAACCATAAAAGGGACTGAAATACTGATACATGATACAACTTGGATAAACAGCAAAAACATGTTAAGTGAACGAAGCTAGACAAGGTTACATACTGTATGATTCCATTTATATGAAACGTCCAGAGTAGTAAATCCATAGAAACAGAAAACAGATTAGTGATTGCCAGGAGGAGTGATTGCTTAATGGGTGTAGAGTTTCCTTTTTTTTTCTTTTTTAAAAAAGTAATTTTATTTATTTATTTTTGGCTCCGTTGGGTCTTTGTTGCTGTGCGCAGGGTTTTCCCTAGTTGTGGCGAGCAGGGGCTACTCTTCGTTGTGGTGATTGCCATGGCTTCTCTTGTTGCAGAGCACGGGCTCTAGAGCGCAGGCTCAGTAGTTGTGGCACACAGGCTTAGTTGCTCCATGGCACGTGGGGTCTTGCTGGACCACGGCTCAAACCTGTATCCCCTGACTTAGCAGGCAGATTCTTAACCACTGCACCACCAGGGAAGTACCTTAGAGTTTCCTTTTGAGGTGATGAAAATGTCTTGGAAATACAGGTGATGGTTGTGCAACACTGTAAATGTACTAACTGCTACTGAATTATACAGTTTAACATGGTTAATGGTTAATTTTATGTTTTGTGAATTTTACTCAATAAAAAAATCAATAAAAGAAAAAAAGACCTAAGTAGTCCCCCTACTCGTTTTTAGCTAATATTTAACATTTCTGAAGTTTAAAGAGTTGCAAAGGATGTAACTTCCGGTATATTATATAAGCCCGATGTGCTGCTGGCTGCGCTAAGAGGGCAGCTCTCCAGTATATTATAAATAATGACAATGTAAAATAAAACTGTTAACATCATTCTTTTAAATATATCCATACAATCCTAATGCTCTAATTGATACCCCATCACCTATTTGTAAAAATACATGAATAAACTCTTCTTTAACTATCAGATATTGTATCTATTTTTCCAGAGTTACCACATTATCTTATTTAAAATGTGCAGTTTTCAACAACCAAAAACCACTTATGAGATATACAAAGAAACCAGAATGTATGGCTCATACACATAGGAAAAAAGAGCTATCACTATTTTACATCGTTCCTTTTTCTCCTTAAAATGATATTGCCATTACATTTCCCCACATATTTTTATCCTTGTGTAATTTTTTACGGTTTTTGTTTTTGTTTTAGTTTCCTGATACCAAAGGTCCCAAATATTAAAAATTTCTTCTGGATTGGGTTGTTATAATTGGTATTAGTATACATTTGATCAAAATAATGTAAGTATTACAAATTTTGATAAATAATACAAACAGTTATTAAACATAAAGAAATTTGCTGAAAATACAGATCTCTTAATAGCATGGATGGGGCTTTTTTTTTCTGTTTATTCTTGAATTCATGGATAAATATTACCTCTTGCCAAAATGAAAAAGTTCAGCATAAACCTCTGTTTCTTGATTTTGCTTCTACACATTCAAGTACTGTTCACATAAACAAGTAGATGGGAATAGAGAGTTTTGTTATAGCAATGGCAGTCAATCAATCCTTTGACGGTATATGCCAAAACCCACCCAATGGTCAATCATCAAAAGATTACTGTCAGTGATCTATCTGCTGACAGCTAGATTAGGTATTTCTTCAGTGAGTTTATTTTTGAGATTCATTTATTCATTTATGTTTTAATTTTTGTTATTGAAGAGTTCAAGTCTATACAAATTTAGAAGAGGAATGAAATGAATCTCTACGTGACCACCATCAAGCTTTCAACAGCTTTACCAACCTATGGCCAGTCCTGTTTGATCTCTATCCGCCCCCACTATCTGCTCTCCATCCCCCACCCTTCACCACTGCTGGATTATTTTGAAGCAAATGCCAAGTATCAGGCCACTTCTTCTGTAAATACCTCTATATATAGCTCTAAAATATAAGGACTCTTTTTAAAACAAACCAGTACACCTAAAAAATGTAAGTCATCCAGTATTCAGGCAACATTCAAATCTCCCCTGGTTGTCTCATACATGCTTTTTGTTTTGTTTTGGTTTGGATTTTAGTGTTGGTTTTTCAATTCAAGGTCCTAACAATGCCCACAAATTGCTTTTGGCTAATATTTCTCTTGTCTCTTAGTGATAGATTCTTCCTCCTGTTTTTCTTTCCTCTTGTAATTGGTTTGTTGAAAAACTGGGTCATTTTTCTTGTAGGGTTTTCCACATTCTGGATTTTGCTGATTACTTCTCCCTGGCCTCTGTATTTCCTAAAAATTGATATTTAGGCCTGGTCAGATTCAGAGTTGATACTTTGGCAAGAATCTTCCATAGGTGAACCAGTGGTTAAGATCCGCCTGCCAATGCAGGGGACACAGCTTTGATCTCTGGTCTGGGAAGATCCCACATGTCATGGGGCAACTAAGCCTGTGCACCACAACTACTGAGCTCACGAGCCACAACTACTGAAGCCCACGTGCCTAGAGCCCGTGCTCCGCAACAAGAGAGAAGGCACTGCAATGAGACACCCACACACAGCAACGAAGAGCAGCCCCCTCTCGCCACAACTAGAGAAAGCCCGCATGCAGCAACAAAGAGCCAGCACAGCCAAGAAAGCCCCCAAAAACCATATACTTTGAAAATGTCATCTTTAGCTGCTAAATAAAACTTAAAAAAAAAAAGAATCCTTCATAGGTGGTGTGTGTGTGCTTCCTGTTTCATTGGAGGTACATAACGTCCGAGTATCTCTTTTTTCTGATAGTATTAATCTGTGGGTTCAATGTACCCACTCATTATCAAGGTCCCCATTAGCTTTTCATCTAATGGTTTTAGCAATCATTAATGATCATTTCTTAGATCCATCATTTCATTATAAGTTCCTCTTTCATTATTTTTATTTTTTTGTTTTTTATTTTCCTTTTTCATTTTTGACAAAAATAAATCATTGGAAACTTGCAAATTAATTTGTTGCCTTCTTATTGGAGTCATTCACTTTCTTAATTTCTGTAAACTAGTATACTTTTTAAAATTTCAAGAATTATATTACATAATTATTAATGTTGAGTATTATGTAATTACAATGAATTATATCTGTTACTCTTTCACTTAAGAGATAACTTGTTTAATCTGATAAACTCAGAAGATATTGGGAAAATCAAAATATGAATTCCAATGCATCACAGCCGATTCAATATTTTTCCAATAAAAATAATTTTATCTCATCCCACATTTTAAATACATTTTTGTCAAAAATCTTAGAGGGCTTCCCTGGTGGCACAGTGGTTAAGAATCTTCCTGCCAATGCAGGGGACACGGGTTTGAGCCCTGGTCCGGGAAGATTCCACATGCTACGGAGCAACTAAGCCCGTGCGCCACAACTACTGAGCCCGTGCGCCACAACTACTGAGCCTGCGCTCTAGAGCCCGTGAACCACAACTATTGAAGCCCGTGCGCCTAGAGCCCGTGCTCTGCAACAAGAGAAGCCACCGCAATGAGAAGCCCGTGCACTGCAATGAAGAGTAGCCACCCCCCCATCCCACCCCACCCCCGCTCGCCGCAACTAGAGAAAGCCCATGCACAGCAACGATAGACCCAACGCAGCCTAAAACAAATAAATAAATTTATTATTTTTTTAAAGAGAAAAAAGAAAGAAAGAATTACACTTCAGGAGAGTTTTGGGGTTTTTGTTTGTTTTTCTCTTTGCTTCCTTTGAAGCAAAGTTTTCATTTATACAGATATAAAAGGTACTACAAAAGAGACTTCCCTTCCACCCTGTTCCTCCTCCACCCTGTTCCTTTCACCAGAGGTTATCAATGAGAAAGAATTTAAAACATGAAATCTGTTGTAATCCTGTATATGCCTGGGGCAACATAAGAGAAACCATTTGAGGCTAATCTATAGTCCAGGAAGTGTTTGGGTATTGTAAAACCTTTGTTACGGAAGACTAAGTATAGAAAGTTGGAAGCAGGGTCGAGATAAAAAAGGCACAGAAGCAAAGAAGAGGATGAGGGACAAGGGAATGAAATAATGAGTCTGGGAGTGCTGAATTATAACTACGAGTTATGTGTGAACCCAAGGCAGGAACAGGAGTTTTCAGAAGTCCACAGAGCAGTTAAGATCAGAATAAATCCAGGTAACCAAGACCAGTCAATGTAGAACCTAGGCATGGAGTCAGGCCCCAAGACTGCCCCTCTTTTCTCAGACTGATTAATGATCTTGAGCCCCTACCCTCCAAAACTGCTTCATGGATAGAGAACCCCTACATTTTAGAGCTGAGAAGAAACTTAGAAATTATCTAACACATCTATTCTCAAGGACTTTGGTCTCAGGGCCGCATAATACTCTTAAAGATACTGAGGACCCCAAAAGTTTCTGTTTATGTAGGCTATGTCTATCTATATTTACTATATTAAAAAGGAACACTGATGAATTTTTAAAAATATTTATTAATATATTTTAAAATAACAATAATAAACACATTACATGTATAAGACTTTCTATGAAAAATAACTATATTTTCCAAAACAGAAAAAAAATAAGTGAAAAGATCAGCATTATTGTTGAAAATCTCTTTAGTGCCTGACTTAACTGGAGACAGCTGGATTCTCTCTGCTTCTGTGTTCAAGGTGTTTGATATCACATGGAGTGGAGCCTCAGGAAAAACACTGTATACATACAAGAGTGGTTTGGAATGTACAGACTCCCCTGAAATGTCTTGGGAATCTCAGTAGTTCCTGGACCACGGTTTGAGAACTACTGATCTGATGTAATTTAGGATTACACTTTCCTGTAATGCCACTTATTAGCAATGTGACCTTCAGCAAGTTACTTGACCTCTCTAGACCTCAGCTTCCTTAGCTGTGAAGTTGGACTAATAACAGACTTGCGTGGATTCCTATAAATGTGAGTCCTCACAGTCAGTTAAAATACAGAAGTGAGGGGCTTCCCTGGTGGCGCAGTAGTTGAGAGTCCACCTGCCGATGCAGGGGACACGGGTTCGTGACCCGGTCCGGGAAGACCCACATGCCGCAGAGCGGCTGGGCCCGTGAGCCACGGCTGCAGAGCCTGCGCGTCCGGAGCCTGTGCTCCGCAACGGGAGAGGCCACAACAGTGAGAGGCCCGCGTACCGCAAAAACAAAAAACAAACAAAAAACAACAGAAGTGAGGTGACACTGATAAATGTTTAATATAGTGTTTGGCCCCTAGTAATCACTCAAACGATGACTCTTCTACTACTGTTGTTAATATTTGTTATGACAACATGCCAAGCATTGTGCCAGGCACCAAGGATCATATCAAAGTGAGGAAAATAGCCTGAGTCACTTAAGAGTAGGGGAGATAAAATAAATGCATAACTGTGAGAACAAAAGATTATGACAAGAATGATAGAAGAGAGAGCGGTCACACTCATTCTCAACAAATATTAATGAATTGCTTCCTGTGTTTCAGGAGCGACACGCAGTAGGGGGCCAATATGGTGGAGAGGAAGGGTGGCAGGAGGTAAGGGGGGATATGGAGAGATCGGGGTGGGCCATGGACACATTGTGTAGGCCTTGTAGGCCAATGTGATTTGGGATATAAGGAAATGTTTTATGAGGAAGTACCATTTGAGTTAGAATTTTGAGAAGAGGTAGGATTTGGGAATAGAGTTGACATACACATTCTTTTATTTACTCATCCAAAAAACATTTGATTTTTCTGCTAAGTCTGCTCCACGTTGTACAAACGAAGGATCCCTACTTTCAAAGAAGATATCTTGCATTTAACTGTTTTTATAACAAATATAGGATCACTTGAAAAAAAAAAAAACTGGAACATACAGGTGAGCAAAAATGACAAAATAAGACCCACTCATAATCTCCCTAATCCACAGAACACCACTTCAGGACCAGGATTAAGGTGAGGTGAATTTTGCCTCAGGTGCAAAATTTCAGGGGAGGGGAAAGCGCTAAAAAAAATCAGTAATATTCTAATTTTTTAAAAAATCAAAATTATTGCAAAAAATTCAGGATGACACAATACCTAAGGTTTTTTTGTTTGTTTGTTTTTTTGCTGTACGCGGGCCTCTCACTGTTGTGGCCTCTCCCGTTGCGGGGCACAGGCTCCGGACGCACAGGCTTAGTGGCCATGGCTCACGGGCCCAGCCGCTCCGTGGCATGTGGGATCTTACCGGACCGGGGCACGAACCCGTGTCCCCTGCATCGGCAGGCGGACTCTCAACCACTGCGCCACCAGGGAAGCCCAATACCTAAGTTTTAAAGAAAAGCAGGCTCCAACCCTGTGCTTGCCCCACTCAGCCTGACTGTGCTTGGTTATTTTCTGTATGTTCCTTCTTCCCAACAGATCCATTCTCTGCCCTTCTCAGCCCTGCTCTGGTCCCTGGGGGGCTGGTCCCTGAGGACTGCATCAATGGGCTTCTTTGCCTTCTGGTTTCCAGTAGGATTCAACCAACAGGAGGCACCTATTAGAAACCAGAGGGTGGGAGGAGAGAGAGGTTGGAATATTTCTTTTCCCCACTCCATCCCTTCTCATCACCTATTGGAAGGAGACCCTAGAGCTGGAGTAGTGGGGCCACCTGGGCCCCCCGCTTTGTTACAGATCTGAGGAATTCAAGGTGGGGAGCAGCAGACCTGTACTGGGTTCTTTCGGCATCCTGAGGACAGGTTGTGTGTGAAGCTTCAGGACTCAGCTTCCCCAAGGTCCACCTGCCAGTTTCAACCCTAAGCCGGCTGACCAGTGGTTTTGTCCATAGGGAGTCTGAAGAAGCTGGAAGAGCAGGCCTGCCAGTGTAGACTTCCTCCTTGCCCCTTAAATAAACTGTGCTCACTTTCATTCAGTCCTCACCACCAGTTGATTACACTTCATGCCTGTCTGATTACAGATTTGAAAAGTCAGGAGGAACATTCACCGCACAATAGAAAACATGCCCCGGGGGCCCAGAGGAGTTAGCTCCCTCCCCGGGCTCTCCAGGGAGGCCCGCAAGAGCCCGTGGGAGGGAGGCGAGGCGCTGAGTAGAGGAGGGTGTGGTGGTGAAGGTAGATCTCCTCGGAAGGAGGAAACAAAGTTCCCGGGCGACAGAAATGTGAAAAAACGGGGCAAAGTGAAGTGAGGCGTAAGCATCCACGCTGGAAACGCAGTGAAGCAGAAAAAGCAGCCGTGCTGTGAGGAGCGCCCAGGAGGGGATGAGGTGGCGTGAGAAGCGAGATGTGCTCAGCAAACAGCACAGGGAGTTGGCCTGGGAGCCCCTGAGGTGAACACCATTGCCCTGACGGCTACTGGGGGGCTGTGAAAACTCCCTTCCTAAACATTTTAAAGCAGGAAGGAAATGAATCTAGCTGGGGATGGTTTTAGGTGTTGCCCCTTTATCTTTTGCTCAGACTGTTGGCCAAGTTCAGAAGTTTCCACTTTGCCTTTAGATTCTCTCGCTTTGGATTCCACAACCCCCTCATCACCCCTGTAATCTCACAGGGGAGACAGACGTGTAGAGCAAAGTGCATGACTGCAGAGGTCTGTACAACCCAGAGACCACTGCAGTGGGGCAGGGAGGGAGGAGACTGAACTGAGCAGCAGGGTAAGGAAACGTTGCACAGACAAGGCATGTCTGAACAGAGTTTAGAAGGCTTAAAAGGAGTGTGTCAGGTGGAATGGGAGCAAAATGGAGAAAACATTCTAGAGAAAACATGACACAAGATTTTAGATAAGGTATTTATCCTTCCTAACTAAATTCCACTTGCATGAAAAACAGTGACACCCACCTAACAAATATAATTAGTGGATTATGAAACACTTTTTGAGGACAAAATGACATCCTCACACCTGAAAGGTAAATGCTACCACAACTCAGGTGAGATGTGCTCTTAAGAAAAGCACTTAGAATAGTTTATTCCGATGTTGATTCTGGTTTTGGTTACATGGAGTCTCGTTCATTCTTACATCTGACCTCTACCCCTGGCTATAATTAGTTTTTCACAGAATTAGACCAGCAGAGGCCAGGGGAGTGTATGGAAAGCAAAATAGAAGAAAATAAGACAACCCAATAGCCGGAGCGGGGAAGAAACAATTCATGGACCCCCAATGGACAACAGGCTAAATGACTGTCAGGGAGAGAATAGCAAACCTTTTCATCTCAAAATAATTCCTTGGTCACTGGCATCCAGCAGAAATCTAGACTTTAATAAGAGATGTGATTTAAAAATAAATGGGGGACTTCCCTGGTGGCACAGCGGTTAGGAATCCGCCTGCTAATGCGGGGGATACAGGTTCAATTCCTGGTCCAGGAGGATCCCACATGCCTCGAAGCAACTAAACCCATGCACCACAACTACTGAGCCTGCGCTCTACAGCCCGCGAGCCACAACTACTGAAGCCCACGCACCTAGAGCCCGTGCTCCACAACAAGAGAAGCGACCGCAATGAGAAGCCCGTGCACTGCAAGGAAGAGTAGCCCCCGCTCACAGCAACTAGAGAAAGCCCACGTGCAGCAACGAAGACCCAACGCAGCCAAAAATAAATAAATTAATTAATTAATAAAAAAGATAAATGGGAGCATAATATTATTTTTGTATTAAATTATTTGATATGACTATTAGCCATATTTCTGCAAAAACCATCCCACACCATGCTGCTAGAATTAAGCAGCTAAGGTTGACCCAACCCTTCATTATGTCACTCCCTTGCTCAAAAGTTAACTATCCCCTGCTGAGTAAAAGATAATGTTAAAATGTCCCTAACCTTATATTCAAGGATCTCCACGACTGGGCTCCATGCTGCCCTACCACTCCCAGACATTTTTTTTTTTTTTTTTTTTACTATTTCTCTGTAGAAACTCTCTTCCTAGGCAAAACTAGTTTGCTCAGTGTCCCCAAAACATGCGATACCATGTGATTGTTGCTGACCTTTCATAAGGATAATATTCTTGCCTTTCTCCCCACCCCCATACTTGACTAGGCTACTAGAAATGATATTTTCCTCTGTAGACCCCTAGAGGAAGTTCTCTCTTTCTCTTTTTTTTATATTAACACAAATACTTTTTTTTTTAAGCCATGCAAATTTTTTGACATGATTTAGGAAATATCAGTAGTTCACAATGGTTTGGTATTGTGTACTGAAGATAATAGTAAAGATATGTAGACTGAGTCATATCCATTTACACTCTACCCTTTAAAGTGTTCTTACAGTATTTAGATTACTTTAAACGGATCTATACAACATAATAAAATATAAAATAGATTGCGCAATGTTTAAGAAATAGTCATTTGTACTTGAGGCAGTAAAAAACTTTAATCTGTGATGAGTGTTTACTATATACTGTAGCTTCACATATCTTGCTGAACTAGGTTTTCTGTGGGTGTGTCCATTTGATTACACTGTTTAACTATGGGGAATTTTGCACCTGTCATGCACAAAGAAGTAAGGCCCTTTGTAAAGGTTGAACAAAGGTTCATTCATTCATTCCTTTCACAAGATTTCACTGTGCACCTTCTAGGTGCCAAGCACTGTGCTAGGTGACAGATGTACACAGATAAAAGTGTCCTGTCCTAAGGGAGCTCCCTAACGTTAGTTCAGGAGACAGGGCTAAGGCTTGTAGCAGAGCTATACCCAAGGGACTCTGTGTCAATGATCCAGTGCCATAATAATGCTAAGTAGCAACCAACCACGTAACTTTAGTGGATGAAACAGTAACTGTTAATTTCGGCGGTTGCCTCAGCAGTTCTGCTGATTTGGGTTGGGCTCAGTGAAGTGTCTGGGGGTTAGGTGCTGCTGGCTGATCTAGGATGGCCTCACCGTGTTGATCTAGCTCTGTTTCATGTGTCTCTCATCCTCCAGCAGGTATGTTCTCATGGCACTGGCTTAGACACAAGAGGAAGAGCATGCTCTTGAGGAGTTTTAAGCTTTTGCTTTAAAAATCCCACTGGTTAAAGCAAGCTGCATGGCTGAGACCAGAATCAGAGTTATATGGCACAGGGCATGGATACAGAGATGGAAGAATGGGGGTTGACATTGCAATCTATCACAGGCTCTGAACACACACACCAGGGGCACCTAACTCAGCCTAGGGAGATGAGGAATGGTTTCTCCAAGAAGGTTATGTTGACTTGAGTAGAATTTTGAAAGAGAAGATGGAAGCTAGCTAGGGAATAAAGAAGATGCTTTAAACAGAGCAATCCACATGAGCTATTGTAAGTACTTCCACATTTTTGCCTCATAGATGCAGATACCCTTTGCCTGTTAACCTTTTCCCCCTTTCCCATTTGGAATTTAGATTTGAGTTCTACATGTGCAGCAAACTTCTTATGACTATAAGGCAATAAGTGTCAGGTTGAAGGTCTGCAGAAAGACGGCACTTAACACATCACTGAGCCACTGTTAAGAGCCCCAACTGACTATGCCCAGACTTCTTGTCATATGAGTCAGCACCAGAAACTCCTGTAAAATCCCCTGAAGAATTACCTTGTTCTTCAGTGTTCCACACTCCACCCCTTTCTTCCTTCAATCAAAACTCCCATTTGTTCAGTCAAGCTGACTCCAGATGCTTTGCATCATTTGCAGAAATGGTGACACTATTCATCTCCAGAATGACATTTCTAAATTTCTAGAATTTCAGGTGCCCTCGACAAGATAACACCCCTCCCCTGACCTCATCACTGTGAAGAGTAAAGATGGGCATACCTTGGACGCGCCTGGAAGGTCCTTCATACCTCCCTTTCCTCAGTATTCACAGTTTGGCCACCGTTATCTGCCTTCAGACCATCATTATCTGTTATCATTATTCCCTTTAGCCTGGTTTATGCTAGTCACACAAGGAGCCCCAGGATTCTAGATCATTCATTATCCCTTGCATTTCATCCCAAATGGTCCTGTACATTCTGTTTTCTAACCCCATTTCCTACCCTCTTCATCTCCTGAAACTCTCAGGAACTGGTTGTTGGGATCCGCAAAATTCCTCTTTTCTCAAAATCTCTGAATTTTTCCTTCTTGCTCTAAAGGAGATCTGGGTCTCCTCTGAGGACAGTGATTCCTCTGCAGCCCTCTCAAGTGGTGGCTGTTTTTTCCCCACACCTTGCAGTGGAATAGGTATCCTCTTTGTCCTTTTTTTTTTTTTCTCTTTGTCCTTATTGCTGCTTCCAGACCATTCTGCTTCCCTCCTTCCCAAAAGTGTCCAGCTTTGATTCTGATGTTAACCAGACTATGCTACCCTCATTGCCATCATGTGGCCACTACCAGTCTCCAACCCTGCTCCCACATAACCTCAGTATCCTTATAGATGATGCTTTCAAAACACTAATTTCTAAAATCCCTGACTGCCTCTCCTCTAAAAAGTTTGTCCTCCATTGTAGCTCAGTTATTCCCTTTGTGTCCTTGTTTCACCTCTTATCTCACTTAGATTCTGTGGTTTGTTATTATAATCACTCCTTCGAATATAACCTTGGTTCCCTTTCCCCTCTCTCTCGCTTCACAGTACTTTTCTGACAGAACACAAGCCTTAATAAAATCTAACCTTCCACCTATGCATGCACAAGTGGGCAGCTGACATGACTGGAAAATTCACATACCTCTGCTAACTGCTCTCTCTTTAAGTTTATGACCACTCACCTTAAAAAGGCCTTCAATGTCACTCATCAATTCTACTTACATTACCCTAGCACAGTCATTAACACATTCTCACAGATGACCATTCCATACCTTCCCCTCTCTTTTCAAACTTTTCATAACTTCTTCCCCATCCTAAGATGACAACCTTGTCTCCTAGTTCACTGAGAAAATAAAAATAAGAAGAGAAAGTCCACAAGGTTCCCACCTCCCCGCATCCATGCTCATCTACTCTGCCTTCCCTCCTATCAATAATGATGAATGGTATGTGCTCCTAACTTGGACCAACTCCTCCACTTGTGTACACCTGATTCCATCACTCCAACCATTCTCCTCTCTCTCCTGGATCATTTCCCTCAGCAAATAAAGAAGCCATTATTTCTCTCATCTTCAAAAACAACAACAACTGTCTCTTGATCTCACTTCTCTTTCCAGCTACGGTCCCATTTCTCCTCCCCTTCAGACAATGAGAATTGGCTATTTTCCCATCTCCAAACCTTTCCTCCCATCAGATTTTCATGCTTATGACTCCACAGAATGTCCTCTTGTCAAGGTTATGAATGACATCCAAATTGCTATATCTAATGGTCAATATCTATCCTTAATCTTTCTGAAGGTTTAAACACAATTGATTACTCCTTTCTCCCTGGAACACTTTCTTCTCTTGGCACCACACGCACTTTGTTTTCCGCCTATCTTGCTGGGGACTCCTTGGTTTCTTTCGTCCTCTTCTCCAACTTCTCACTCTTCCTGAGTGCTTTTATCCAGCCCTGTGGCTCTCTATGTTGATGATTCTCAAATACACGTTTCAAGCCCAGACCTCTCCTTTGAATTCTATATATGTATGCACATACATATATCTAACTGCCCGATCAACATTCCCACTTGGTTGTCCAATAGGCATCTTGAACTTAACACATCCAAAACCAAATTCTTGATTTCTACACCAAAGTCTAATTCTTCCCATCTTTGAAAATGGCAACCATACACTTGAGTCAGCCTTGACTCCTCTCTTACCCTCATTGCCACATCTGATCCATCAGTGAATTATTTGACTCTACCTTTAAAATATATGTTTTAATAGATATTTTAGAATCCACTACCTCCACTGCTACTACCCTGATCAGAGACAATGGTCTCTTGCCTAGCCTCCTAGCTGACCTCCCAGCTTCTGCCCTTGACCCTCTTATGGGTTATTCCCCTCACTGTAACCCAAATGATCCCTTAGAATATGTCATTCCTAAACTTATAGCCTCCAGTAGCTTCCCATTTCACCCTACGTCAGAGTCAAACTCCAAATAATAAGGTCTACTGCATTCCTACACCATTTGTCCCATCCTGCCTTTGCTTCCTCGCAACCTCCTCTCTCATGCTCTCCTTGCTAACTCACTCTGATCAGTCACACTGCTTTCCTTGTGATTCCTGGCTTAGCACCTCTGCACTTGCCTGTTCCTTTTGCCTAGAATGGTCTTTCCTCAGGTATTTTCCTCACCTCCTTTAGGTTCTCGCCAAAATGTTACTTTCCCTGACCCTTCTATTAAAAATTGGAAAACGGAGTTCCCTGGTGGTCCAGTGGTTAAGACTCCATGCTTCCAATGAGGGGGGCCTGGGTTTCATCCGCAGTCAGGGAACTAGATCCCACATACATGCCGCAACTAAGAGTCTGCATGCCACAATGAAGATCCTGTGTGCCACAACTAAAAAATGAATAAATAAATACATAAATAAAAAATAAAAATTGGAACAACCCCAGCCCCGGTCACAATTTCTTCTTTCCTTATTTTTCTCCATAGCACTTGTCACAATCTGATATACTACACATTTATGTGTTTGTTCCCCACCCAACAGAATGCAAGCTCCACAGACACAGAGAATTTTGCCTGTTTTGTTCACTGCTGTTCTCAGGGCCTAGAGTAGTGCCTGGAGTGTAAGAGACACCCAACAAGTATTTCTGGAATTTACTGCATGAAGGAGATTATGATGGAGAGTACAGAAACAACAGCACTTGAAAAAAATACTTAATGACATGCCAAGTTTTCATCTTGCCTATACTGAGCTCCACTGCAGCACTTCCAGCAGAAAGGTGATAGGGATCAGATCTGTACAGCGAAAGATCACTCTAGCTGTAGGGTGGAGCAAAGACTGGAGGGGTGGGATTGGAGGTGGAGGGAATAGTTGAGGGGCTGTTGGCAGAGATTCAAGCAAGGAAAATTGAGAGTCTGAGCAAAGACAGTGGCTATGGACATAAAGGGAAAGGGAGCAAAGTTGACAGTTACTTACGGGTAGAACAGACAGACCTTGGTGATCAATGTGATACAAGGAATACAGACCAACAGAAGACACCCTTTTATTCTCCCCAGATTTCATCCCCAGACCAACAGAAGACACCCTTTTATTCTCCCCAGATTTCATCCCCAGCAACTCCTTGACTGGGCCATCATGGATCACCTGCAGCAGTCTCCACTGATTTTTGAAAGCCTGGAGGCAGAATCCTCAGATCACATCCTGTCCTGACTCCAGGTAAGGCATCATCCAACAATGTCAAGCTCCTGAACCACCAAGAACTTACAAGTTCTTGTAAGGAACTTCTTCTTGTAAGGAACAAGGAACACCTGGCTCTATTTCCCATTTTCTCACTCACTCTGATGTGTTAAGGAGACTTAAGCAAGCAAGAACCAAAAAGAAACTTAAAACCGTGTTTACCTTTTACCTCCTACTGACCTACCTTAGTTCAGCGTGTTCTCCCAGTGTTGACTGAAATAGATACTTCTAATACAGAGATAGGGGCTATCCTATTTCCAGGGGATCCCCACCCAGGTGTCCTCCCTCAGCGCCCAGCTCAAGGAAGCAAGTTCTACTGAAGGCCGTTGTCCATTTGATAATAGGATTTACAGCAACCAAGATTCCCTTCCCGGCATACTTCTTCAGAAGGTCTTGGCTCCCTAGGATGCTAAGGTCCAACTAACTGCTACCGTCTACAGATGCTTAGCCCAAACAGAAAGCTCCAGTCCTCCAGAATTGATTCTTTAAACCCAGCCGCTTAGCCAGTACCCTGGTTGGGACTGACACCAGGCTTTGGTAAGCCACACAGGGCTGGTGAACAATGGAGGGAGTGTAACGTCACTCAAGTTTCAGGCCTTAACATCCACACTGCAGGCTGAGGCATACTGAGTGAAATGAGGAGTGCTGGAGCCCCTACGTGAAAAGGAACGCAAGGAAAGCTGGACTGTGCTTTTAGTGTCACTGTGGACAGGAAAGACAGGTAGCCAAGTACAGCAGTTGAGAAACTCCAATCCTAGTACACAAGGAGTGATGGTCTGGGTGAAGGTAGCAGGAATGCGTAGTGTAACCAGCATAGAAATCCTTCTTGATCTCTTGAGAAAATCAGACTCTGGTTCAGGGTCTGACCAAGGATTTCTTCACCATTCAGATGGGTCCCCAGACTGTAAAGACCCAAGAGCAACTGATGGAGCTCAGAGCTCTGCTGTATAGTGGTGCCTGGGAGAAAGCTCTCTCCACAAAATCACAGTTTGAGAAGCACCTGAAGTGCGTGCAGACTTTTGTAAGGATTCTTAACTTGGGACCCCTTGAAATTGGATGATTTGCAAATGTGCGTTTTTCTAGAGAGAAGGTCTTTATCTTTCATCAGATTCTCTGAGACTCAAAAAGAAAGGGACTGGAGGAGCCGGGCGTCCCGGGCGAGGGGCAGACGGCTGTACCGGCCCCGGCAGCCGCGAGCGGCGCAGCCCGGTCCCGGCCGGGGGTCGCCAGCGAGCCGCCGCCGGCTTCATTCATTCCCGCGGCTCCGCCTCCTTTCCCGGGCTCAGGCGGCGCGTCCGAGAGGATGGCATTCCCTGTGGATATGCTGGATAATTGCAGTCATGAGGAAATGGAAAATTCTGCTGAAGATTACATGTCAGATCTCAGGTGTGGGGACCCTGAAAATCCTGAATGTTCTTCTCAATATTACGATTCCTATTAGCCTGTCAAATTAGCTTTGTACCTCTCTATGGTGGAGATCAGACCCAGAAAGTTCTTGCTCTTTCTGCACCCGAGGACTCACTCACAGCTGCAGCACTTTACCTTGCTGATCAGTGGTGGGCTATTGATGATACTGTGAAAACATCTGTCCCTTCTAGAGAGAGACTTAAGCAGGTGAGAACTCTTGGGGAGAGAGGGGTTCTGTACTGAATCGAATTATTTACAGAAAGCAGGAAATGGAGAGAAATGAGATCCCATTCCTGGGTCATAGCAGTACTGATTATGCTAAGATTCTGTGGAAGAAAGGAGAGGCCACTGGGTTTTATCCAGTTAAGCCTACAGGAAGCATATGTGCCTTGTTTCTTACCCAAAGCTACCAACTGCCAGTTCTTGATACAATGTTCATAAGAAAGAAATATAGAGGGAAAGACTTTGGGCTTCATATGCTGGAGGACTTGTTGATTCCTTCACAGAAGATGCACTTGGCTTGTGGTATCCACTGACCTCTCTTATGTACACAGCTTGCAACCAGTACTTTGAAAAATATCCAGGAGACCATGAACTGCTTTGGGAAGTTGAAGGTGTTGGACACTGGTACCAGAGAATACCAATCACCAGAGCATTACAAAGAGAAACATGTAAAATGACTGCAGTTTCTCAAAATGAAGCTAAAAGACCTGTGTCTGGAGAATATGGTCTTGCATCTGTTCCAAACTATGAAGCAGGAGCTGAAGACAGTTTGTCTAGTGAGATGCAGCTAACTATTGATTCTCTAAAAGATGCCTTTGCAAGCACTTCTGAAGGTCACGATAAAACACCTGTTTCCACTCGTACTCGAAGTAGTCATCTAAAGCAGCCAAAGACTGGAAAACGGTTTCAGGATTCTGAATTTAGTAGTTCTCGAGGGGAAGATGAAAAGACTCCCCAGACTTCACCTACAGCTTCAGTGAACAAATTGGAGTCTACTGCACAAATATCAGAGAGCTCAGAAAAATTCTTGGAAGAAGAACCCTAACAGACTGTGATTGAATCTGAAGATGAAAGTAGTGATACAAATGTTCGACCAGCACCAGAAACCCAGCCAGGCCTGGAAAAGCAAGAAGGTGAAAAGGAATCTGAATTAGAGCCTATGAATGGTGAGATAATGGATGATACTCTTAAGACTTCACCTATAACAGAAGAGGAGGACTCCACTAGTGAAGTTTTAGGTGAAGAATTAAAATTGCAGTTTTGGGGCTTCCCTGGTGGTGCAGTGGTTGAGAGTCCGCCTGCCGATGCAGGGGACACGGGTTCGTGCCCCGGTCCGGGAAGATCCCACATGCCGCGGAGAGGCTGGGCCCGTGAGCCATGGCCGCTGAGCCTGCGCGTCTGGAGCCTGTGCCCCGCAATGGGAGAGGCCACAACAGTGAGAGGCCCGTGTACCGCAAAAAAATAAAAATAAAAATAAAAAATAAAATATAATAAAATTGCAGTCTTTTAATGCCAGTGAAGACTCTACGAATCTTGTTCCACTGGTGGTAGAATCTTCAAAATCTCCTGAGGCTGTTGCACAGGATAAGACTTCACATGTAACTGACTCAGAAATGTTGCTAGATGAAGGCCCATCTGATGACAAGGGGCACACTGAAGAGTGGCTGCCTCTAGTTTCAAGAAAGAAAGCACATTTTGGGAGTTCAGACAATGTGGCTACTATCCCAAATGAAGAATGGTTTTCCAAACTCCGTGATAACTGAATTTTCTGAAAATGTATCACCCAACACTACTGCCTCATTGGAAGACCAGGGTGAGAAGGGGGTAGCCGAGCCTCAGGAAACATCTCCAGCTCTTCCTCAGAGCTCTTTAACAGAGGTTGAACTTGAAGATGTGCCATTTGCACAGAATGCAGGACAGAAGAGCCAGTCAGAGGAGCAGTCTGAAGCATCTTCTAAGCAACTGGATCAGTTGACACAATCAACAGAGAAAACTGTGGATAGCAGCTCAGAGAAGATAGAAGTGGAAGTGCCTGTGGTCGACAGGCGGAATTTAAGAAGAAAGGCCAAAGGGCACAAAGGACCTGAGAAGAAGAAAGCCAAGCTGACCTGAATGAGGAAGAAATGCGGATAACATAATTGTTGTTTTTAAAATATGGCAGTGAATAAATAGCATGGGGCACAGGACAAAAACTCCAAATTTTCAATTTGAACTTATTTATGATGCTGCTTTTCCCTCCCCTGTAGGACCTAGGATACACCGTTCTTTTTAATTTTTCAGGCTATTTTGTGTAAATACAATTTTTTTCATTTTTATTAACCATGTTTCGATTTTGGGAAACCAGATCATACTATATTTTCTTTAGCAGTTGGGGATATCTGACCATTAATATTTCAGAAAATATAAATTAAAAAATGTGAAAGTAGTACGGTTTCCATCAATTGTAAGGATCACAGAAATCTTTTATACTAAGGGTTTTAATAGTAATCTTGGTGAAGGTTCTAGAAGTTTTATCTTAAATTTCAAAACTAATCACCATTTTTTAAAATGTAGGCATACTTAAACAAAAATGTCAGTAAATTAGGATAAATGCAACTTCAACTAAATGAGAGCACAAATTTGGAAATTTATGGTCAAAGGTTTATGAAGGTGGTATTTGGGCCTCTTAGTTCTTAGTTGTAGGTGCAATTTCTTCCTTTGACTTCAATGTCTGTGGAAAGGCACAAACAAAATCTGTTTCCAGTTCACTCTTGATAACATCTGATATTAATAGTACTGCTAGGGATTTAACTCTGGCCTGTAGGCACTCGTATAATTATTTAAAATTTCATTTGAATCTGGGGACTGTACTTTTGTCCTCACCCAGTTAACATGTATACTTTAGAAGTGTGAGAACCCTTCCTAAGGCTTCTCCTTAATCCTGCCACTGCCTTTATTCTAGAATCTTCGTTATATTCCCCTCACTTTCATTCACTTCCCTAACTCATGGAGTGATTCCTGTCAAAAGATCTTTTTGCCTGCCTGTCAGCTTATGCCCTCGGCTTCCATTTTTGGTAGGTTTGGAACTGCGCCCCACAATCTTAGACCTAGAGGGCAGGAATAAGCTGCCCTAGGAGCCATAGTTACAAGAGCTTAAATCAGATTGGAGGCTTCACTTGTCCCTTTTGGCTTGCTCGCTGTTGATTTGTTCTGTGCGGACAGGTTACAATCTAGCCTGCGTGTACATTGTGGTTGCCTTTGCCTGCGCAACACAAAGGCCTTTGCCTGGGTAAACTAAAAACAAAAAACATCCTCAATTGTTTATTTTAGTAAAATAATTTATTTAAAAATGAACAAAATGGTTATTCTTAGAATCCAAAGAGAATCCTAAAACAATCCTACTCTTTCGAAGTATTATGTGTACTCAAATTTTCATGTAAGTTTGGGAATGCTTTGAGGCCATTTAGATTGTTTTTGTTTTGTTTTGTTTTGTTTTTTTGCGGTACGCCGGCCTCTCACTGTTGTAGCCTCTCCCGTTGCGGAGCACAGGCTCCGGACGCGCAGGCTCAGCGGCCATGGCTCACGGGCCCAGCCGCTCCGCGGCATGTGGGATCTTCCCGGACCGGGGCACGAACCCGTGTCCCCTGCATCAGTAGGCGGACTCTCAACCACTGCGCCACCAGGGAAGCCCTAGATTGTTTTTAAAACTGCTTGGTCCTTACATGAAAAAAAATGTGTTATGACTTTGTGTCATTATTTGAGGTGCTAAGGATTGATGTTGAAGGTTTATTCAGTCTACAGTCAGGTGATACTAAATTTTATTTTGGGATGTTGGCATTTTAGGAAGATTTAAAGTTGAGGTAAAAATCTTTAGCAGACAGGGCTTCCCTGGTGGCGCAGTGGTTGTGGGTCTGCCTGCCGATGCAGGGGACGCAGGTTCGTGCCCCGGTCCGGGAGGATCCCACATGCCGCGGAGCGGCTGGGCCCGCGGGCCATGGCCGCTGGGCCTGCGCATCAGGAACCTGTGCTCCGCGGCGGGAGAGGCCGCAGCGGTGAGGGGCCCGCGTACCGCAAAAAAAAAAAAAAAAAAAAAAAGGTGTAGTTTAAGACTGAGCTCACTGACAACTCTTGATGTGTGAATATAGTTGCTGAGGTTTACAAAAAAGAAACGTGTAGTTATTCATATATGACCACTAAGGACTCGCAGTATAAATTTATACTTGTTAAACTTGTTTGCTTTAAACAGTAGGTGCATTTTAAGCAGTTTCAAAACTTTCTGTTCAGCACACAATTTTTGTCCATATTATCTCTGACAGAAAATGTTATTTTGGACTCTCAACCACTGCGCCACCAGGGAAGCCCCCTGAAACAGATTTTAATGTAAATAAAGAATTTATACTAACATTACTCATCTGTGTAACAGTATTTTAGAAATTTCTGCCTTGTATGTCCACTAGTAGCAATACTGTGTTTGAAGTGTTAACCTAGTCTTTCATGGATGTGATTAGTTACAAATGTTTATGCCTCTGTTTGCATACCTAGTATCAAGCTTGATTTGTACAAGATAGTTTAACTTGCTTATTTTTGGTTGTGAAAAATAAGCAAACCTCAGTTCTGTATCCAGTGCTTACCTTCAGTCCATTTTTTTTTCTTTCACCCTCCAAAACTTGTCATTCACACATTCCCCATTTCTATTAGCAGCAAAATCATTTGTTAAAATCTAATTGTAAGGAAGGTTCTGCTTCTGTTATCCTGAAGTAATTGTATCATACTGGATAGTAATTCCCAAGGAACTAGGCTTTCTTTTCCTTAGTGTCTGTGTGTTCTAAAACTTCTAAATCTACAATTTAGAAAAGATGTTACATTATTCAGAATAGCGAGACTTACTCAAGTACTTACGATTGTTTTCTTGGTAGTTTCTTTTTTCTAATTTTTTTTTTAATTTTTAACAGTAGTAATTAAACCTGTATTTTGTGATTGTTTCCTGGTCTGTGTTTTGAAATTCCTTCCCTTTTCCCTAATATCGTTGGTGAAGATGTGTTTAGATATTGAATTTGTTTAGACACTGATTTTGTTTAAGGCACAATTAATCACATTGTTTGTATTTTCAAGACAGACTTAAAAAAATAAACAGAATTGAAAGCAAAAACAAAAAAAAGAAAAGGACTGGATCTGTACAAACTTATCTGCACTTTCCAAAATGGTAGCATCAGCCACATTTCAAGTGTCCAATGTCCACAAGTGGTAGTTGCCACTGTATTTGTGCAAAAACATTCCTCACCACAGAAAGTTCTATTGGACAGTGCTGCCTTAAAGAAATGGTCCACGGTCATGTAGGAAGGTAACATTACCTGATGAGTAAGCCTGGGCTTTCAACAGACCTGGGGTTGAGTCCAGATTTTGCCACTATAAACCATGTAACTGTGGATACATTATTTAACTTCTCCAAACCTCTATTCCATCATTTGGAAATTATGAAATTTACCTCCTAAGGCCATGGCAAAGACAATGTGATAACCCAAATAAGTGTGAAGTATAGTACCTGGTTTGTCGCAAGCTCTGAAGGAGCAGTAGCTACAATGATCTTCTTTCATAACCTTCACGCTCCATAATTCCTTTTTGGAAGTGCCCTCTGTTTTGGATACCCTGAGTTTTCGATTAATTACCTATTTCTTTTTTTTTTTTCGGCTGTGCCACACAGCATAGGGGATCTTAGTCCCCAACCAGGGATTGAACCCACACCCCCTGCATTGGTAGTGTGAAGTCTTAACCACTGGACTGCCAGGGAAGTCCCATGAATACCTATTTCTTAACGACTGCTTCCAGCCAGCCTTTCCAGGAGTTCTTCCTAACTGACTTATGGATCACAAATTAAAGAGGCTAAGATCTGTGGTATTACACGTAAGGAAGGAGGTGTGATGGCTACTTGCACTGAGCACTGTGGGAGGTGCTTCATTAATCATTAAGAACACTGTGTTTGGGATTTCCCTGGTAGCACAGTGGTTAAGAATCTGCCTGCCAATGCAGGGGACAAGGGTTTGATCCCTGGTCCAGGAAGATTCCACATGCCGTGGAGCAACTAAGCCCGTGCACCACAACTACTGAGACTGTGCTCTGGAGCCTGTGAGCCACAACTACTGAAGTCTGTGCGCCTAGAGCCCGTGCACCGCAACAAAGAGTAGCCCCCTCTCGCCGCAACTAAAGAAAGCCCGCACACAGCAACAAAGACCCAACACAACCAAAAAAAAAAAGATCACTGTATTTATCACAGAATTATATGCAAATGCAATAAGGAAAAATTGGAAACAATCTAAACATCTGTCAATAGAATCCTGGAATACTGGCATATGATAAATCCATTCAAAGTAATGTCTCCCATAAATATGTGTTGAGATGGGTAAATGCTCACAATATAATGTGAGTGAAAAAAGCAGATCTAACCCCCACGACCCAGCCTCTATTAGAGACACATGTATAAACGTGTGCCAGGAGACATGTCAAGAATATTCAGTCATAGTTCCAAACTATGAACAACTCAAATGTCCATTAACATGAGCATGGACAAACTGTGGCATATTTATACATGGAATATTACACAGTAATAAAAAAAGCCATAACTGTATGTAACAATGTGATGAAACTTACAAGGATAAAATGAAATGAAAAAAGCAAATCTCAAAAGAATACATGTGCTATAATTCTACCTAGAAAGAAGTCAATTTGGGGTCAATTTGGTCAATTGTACTGCTTAAGGTGATAAACTATATGGAAGAATAAGGAACTTCTTACCTTGGAAGTGGTCACCTCTGAATGATGAGGGAAGGGGGAGGACGTGAGAGTGAAGAGATACTGAGGCAGCTTTGGCAATGTTCTGTTTTTTGGGTGTTCTATTTTGGAGTGGTAGTTCCTTTATATCATTTGTTAAATTGTACCTTTATACCTTAATTTTAATTTCATAATTTAAAATGTTTTAAAGACTAAGGAAAAATAAATACAAAACTATATTTTCAGTGTGATCCCAATTATACAGATTTCTGCAGGCTTGGGAAAAACGATCAATGGTGCTCTTCTCTCGGCAGCAAAATGTAAAGAGATTTGTGTTGTCTTCTTTATACATTTTGTATTTTTCAAATTTTTTATAATTAACAAGTATTACTTTTATAGTAAGAATAAAAGCAGAACTACCAACGGCCCAGTTTTGCTCTTCAATTTACGTCTCTGCAATGGAGTCACCTTGAGGAAGAGAAATTTCTCTTCCACCTGCTAGAGAGAAACAGGAAGGGAGAGAAGGCCACACGACTGAAATCAATACAAGGCACCACCACAGGTCTGGTTATTTGTGCTTATGATAAGGCCTTAGGGGGCTCAGCTGATTGAAACCAGCAAATATACTGCCTAGATTATCCCAGGACTCACACAACTCTGCCTGTTCTCTCTTTCAAGGCCTTGGAAAATAAGCCAACAGCCGAGGAAGAAAAAAAGAGGTGTTATTATGATTCTATAATAACTACCACTTTTATACTCATTATTGTCATAATATTGTGTTAGGGGTGTTATATGCATGAATCCAATCCTAACATTCACAAGAATTCCATTAGGTGAACATATATTTTACACTGATACTTTACACCTTATTTTACAGTGATATTCTAGGGCTCAGAGAGGTGGAATGACTTGCCCAGACGTCTGACTCCAAAATCAGTCGCTTTTACACTCCACCACAATTTACCTTTATTCCTGTACATGTTGTAAAAAGAGCTTCCTCATCTTTTTTTTCCTTCCTCATAGCCAAGCGAAATGTTGGTTCTATCTTCCCCAGGGAGTGGCAGTCCATTTAATTCCAACAATAAACTCGCCTCCAGGAAGGAAGGACTATATAAAGGTCTGTGTGAATTACACAGTGATTATGAAGTTAATAATGTGACAAATCCAGTGGCTGAATCTATGACTACCTGACATAGTCCAAGAATATACAGTGTAAGAGGCTCTTAGTCGCCCACGAAAGAGAAGTCAGTTTGTGCCTGTGCTACACTATAGGCGACTTCTCTTCTGGATCTCCCCTCTCTATGAAAGGGAGTAAACATTTATCGAACAGTTTCTGAATTAATCAGTTTCCTGGAAGCTATACAGGCTATTTTTCGTGGCTGACTCAAGGCTTGGGACTTCTGGTGTGTTGCTTTATATAATCTGGCCTTTGACCTGAAGACTTCCCTTTAGTGATCTGCATAATTTTGCCTGTACAATCAACCCTTCCTCCGTATCTGCAAGGGAATTGGTTCCAGGACCCTCGCTGATACCATGCTCAAGTCCCTTACATAAAATGGTGTAGTATATGCATATAACCTATACACATCCTCCTGTATACTTTAAATCACCTCGAGATTACATTGTAATACAATGTAAATGCTATGTAAATAGTTGTAAATACACTGTAAATGCTATATTAATAATTGCCTGTGCCTGGCAAATTCCAGTTTTGCTATTTGGAACTTACTGGAAAAAAATTTCCCTGGAAAAAACCAGGGAAGCTCTAAGTTTAATTTAATTGAATAAAAAATTCACCTAAACTGAGTCACTTTGCTATAGAGCAGAGATTGGCGCAACATTGTAAATCAACTACACTTCAATTAAATATATATATATATATATATATATTTAAATTCACCTATCGGGACTTCTCTGGTGGCGCAGTGGTTAAGAATCCACCTGCCAATGCAGGGGACACAGGTTCGATCCCTGGTCTGGGAAGATCCCACGTGCCATGGAGCAACTAATCCCACGCACCTAGAGCCTGTGTTCCACAACAAGAGAAGCCACCGCAATGAGAAGACCGCGTACCACAACGAAGAGTAGCCGCCGCTCACCACAACTAGAGAAAGCCCACGCGCAGCAACAAAGACCCAACACAGCCAAAAATAAATAAAAATAAAAATTCACCTATTGTTTTACACTCACAACAATCATGTAAAGTAGCTCAGAGTAGTTGTGTGATTTGCCCGAGTACACACAGCTAGTAAGAAGATATAATTTTCCATGATAACTTGTTTCTTTTTTTCTTGAGGGGGAAATTTCTTTTCCCGTACCCCAACTAAACGCCAATACATATGTGTCCTCCCATAAAACGAGTTATTACATCTACGTAATAGCTCTAGTTACTACCTCCTGCAAGAAGGGTGAAGATGTTGAATAAGACACAGAGGCCAAAAAAAATGTTTTCTCCCTAAATCCAGTGAAGTGAGCAGGAAGGTGGAATCCAGAAATCGCTTCCAGGTTTTCTCCTCTTTTTGCAGCAGAGATAAGAGCAAGGTTTCACACTGTGTCCATTTTGGCTGTCATTGTCCTGCGATTTCCCTATCAACCTCATCTACTTCTGGGGTCCCTTTTCTTTTTCCACTTTGCCCTAAGGTAGTTAACCTATTCAGCTGCCTTCAAGGGATCTACATTCCAGGATCGCCTCCCAGTGGTGGGAGAGAATGCTTCCTCCTTTGCTTCTCCGGGCCCCGCCCACTCCAGCAGAGTCTCCCCACCCCTTGAGTATCTCAGGGTTAAAGCTGCTAATATCAAGTCTCTCTGGGAGCGATGCTTTCTTAACCCTGTCTTGGAAGGTGGGTAATTTTTTGCCAGAGAAAGAAGGCAGTGGAATTTGCTCTGAGTAGGGATGGTTATGCAAGATGCAAGGAGGAGGAGGAAGCTGAGAGGAGAGTTGGTGAGTCAGAAGACAAAAGCTGCACAACTTGGCTAGCAGTGAGCCTTTAGAGCAGTGGGGAAGCCTAAGCCATTAACAAGGTAAGGAGAGAATTTTCTCTACACCTCCAAAGCAGGGCCATTATTCCCAGGTTCTTGGGGCGGAGTATCAGATAACCTGGGGCAACTAAGCTGGGAATTTTCTGGGCGATGGCGGAGGGGAGGTGTTGGTGGGGGGTTGAATCAGAATCACCAGGATAATCTTCCCCGAAAAGCACAAGCTGCCTGCCAGCAGCTCCCCTCTCCCCACCCAGCTCTATCCCTAAAAGAGTTAAGAAAGAGCCTAGAATGTGAGTAGGGCTATTCCGATGTATATTTTTGTAGCTAGTCCCCCTGACGTGTTTTACTCATTCAGATGCTGGCTTTGGATCTTTGTACTTCTTGCAGCTTCTCCTCTGCTCAGGTGTTGGGGAGTAGGGACGGGAGGTGCTGGGAGCTACAGATTTTCTCTAGCTCAGGTAAGATTTAGTGTGATAACTGAATTCTCAGACCTGGGACCCAAAAGATCCGGGTCTGATCAGACGGGGCTATTTCTATCATTGAGTCAATTAATTAAAGTTCACTTATTCTGAAACACAGAGGTGTGGCTCATCACTGTTCTATATATTTAATTGGACTGTTGTCATTACGGTGGCTGAAAGGGCTTTCAAAGTTGTGGAGCCCTGTTCAGATGTAAAATAAGATTAAATTTGAGACCAGTGAGTCAGCCAAGGTAGAAGAGACTTCTATCTTGTAAGGCTGTGGATAAGTCTGGAACTTCTAATTGGAAGTTAAATACTTTTATATGTGCAAAATAAAAAAAAATATCTTGTCCTGCTTTCCTTACCCAGGTCGGTGAGGGCACCTCAAATAGTAAAAAAAAAAAACGCTACAAATGTTTGTTCATTCAGTCATTCATTCAATAGATGTTTCTTGAGCCCCTACTAGACGCCAGGCACTGTCGTTGTTACTAGAGACACAGAAATTGCAAAGACCCTTCAGTCTAGTTAGAGCTTGTTATTGTACGGATACCCTTTGCCCAGGTGCTTATCTCACAGGTTTCCAGGTTCTGCAGCTATATGTGTGGATGCAGGTCTCCCCGATCCAGCTCTCCTCTCTCTCTGTGCAAATGTCTTCTGCCATCTCTAATTTCTGGTTTGGGGGGCATAATCTCACTGGGAAATATAAATTAGAAATTTGTCAGTGGCTGGAATCCGGGGCTCTTAAATTGATGTATGTTTGGTTTTTTCCTCAGAATTCATCATTTTGTTTCTAATAGGCTACACGATATGGACTTGAGGGTCCTCTATAATTCAGCCCTCTGTAATCAGGCTGCTGGGTGAGTCACCCATCCTGGTGCCTCATAGTCCCTGTGCCTGAAGTAGGTGCTACATCACTACCACCCTTTCGTGATGTTTTTCAAGGCAGCAGTGGATGAGGGGGAGAGCTGAGGGGGAGAAATAAGAGACAGAAGAGAGAGGCCACTTACTATCAAGACCAGGCTAGCACACTCAGGATTAGATAACAGGGAGGGCAGGTTCAAGCATGCAATCAAATAGCCAAAAAAGAACACTCAGGAAGGTGGACTAGGGACTCTGAGATGGAAGTCACATCGCAGACCGCTCATAAATGCTTCCTGACCCCAAGGACTACAGAGGAGGTTAATATAGGACAGCTGGGGAGAGATGATGGTTAGAATAGAGGAAACTGCCATGAAAAGCCTTGAGTTTCCTTGTCTTCCCGGAGCCACCTCTACCACTGATTTCCAGGGACTGCAGGGATAAGCTTTCCCTGAGACACACCCTAAAGTGTCCCCTGACTGTTCTCATCAGCCCCATCATGGGTTGCTTAGATCCAGGTTGCGTCTAGATCCCAGTGACAAGAGATGGGACTCACTTTACAAAAGCATACTTTCCTTCTGGCCAGGGAAATTGCTCATGGAAAGAAAAAGCAGAGAAAGCAGTCGGAGGGTTTCCTTGGGAATTCCTGAGAACCGTGGTCTATTAAAGCCTGAGGACAACTGGGGATGAGTTCAAAGGCCAGGCTCCAGCTCTGGGAGAGAATGGGCATGACACCAGGTGCTATTGGCAGGCAAGGAGGGCTCAGAGCATGCTAGCCCTCTCAAACACTGAACTGGCCCAAAGCCAGATAGGGGGAGGGAGGACGTACTTTTGAAAGGTCTATGTTGCTAGTTCCTAGGAAATGTTAGCTTTTTCCTGAGCCGATTATAGGCCCTGCATATAAAATTCTATCCTTATAATTATACACAGGTCAAGTTCTTTCCTCTCTCTTTTGCTCCATTATTTCCTATCTTTGTTCCAAACTTTTCCTCATACTCATAACTGCCTTTGGGAGAAGATCTCTTGCTAGTCATTTCCTCAATACTTGGGGGGCTGGGGGGTGGGTATTCTTGAGCCATTGTCAAAAATGGCTTAGTTTCTAATCATTTCCTCTTGGGCTCAAGTTTAAAAGAATAGGAACATATCTTAGCCGGCCCCATTCTAACCTTCAGGGCCAAGACAAGGATTCCCACTTATCGACATTTTCCTGGCATACAGCAAAGTGGGTTTTTTTTTGGCACGTAGGAGAGATGATCCTCACTGGATCTTCTGGCGCATGTGGAGGAAATGCATTGTTGTAATGAATGAAAGAGAGGGGTTTCTGGGCCATTGCCACTCAAGGTTTGGTTGAGGTCATTACACACTTCCTAGAAGGTTCAGGGGACTTCCAAGGGAAGTCCATGGGCTGGCAAAGCATGCTCTACCTCTTCAGGAAGCAGGCTATAAACTCCAAGAGTCACATCTGTGACTGCCCAATTCCTCCTCTAAAATTTACTCTCTAGAATCTCTGGACTTCTAGACACACAGAATGGTTTATGACCAATATGAAGGCTGTCTGGACAACAGATCCCAAAGGTACACATACCCGTACTCTTTGATTCAGCAATCCCACTTCTGGGGAGTAAGCTTACATACTTATATAATGATGTATGAACATAAAGGTCATTATTGAAATTTTTGAAATGGCAAAAGACTGGAAACAACCCAAAAGCTCATCAGTGTGGACACTGGTTAAATAAACTGTGGTACATCTACACAATAAAATTCTACACAGTGGTAAAAAGGAATGAGGAAACGCCTTATGTACTCCCATGGAAAGCTCTCCAAGGCATATTGTTAAGTTAACAAAGCAAGTCGCAGCACAGTGTGGATAACTTGCAACTTCTTGTGTTATCAAAAGGGGAAAAATTAAGAATACATAGACATTTGAATTTTCTTGTGTACGCATAAAGCAACTGAAAGGGCACATTAAAAAATGAACCCAGGGGCTTCCCTGGTGGCGCAGTGGTTGAGAGTCCGCCTGCCGATGCAGGGGACACGGGTTCGTGCCCCAGTCCAGGAAGATCCCACAAGCCACGGAGTGGCTAGGCCCGTGAGCCATGGCCGCTGAGCCTGCGCGTCCAGAGCCTGTGCTGCGCAACGGGAGAGGCCACAGCAGTGAGAGACCCGCGTACTGCAAAAAAAAAAGAACCCAGTTGCTATTTGGGGGCAAGTTGGGAAATGGGCAGTTGGAGGACAGGTGTTGGAAGTATATATTTCACTGTATAGTGATGATAAAACACCAGCTCGTAGATAAATACTAGCTGTCAGTAAATAGAGAAGAGATTATTGATTCAGCAGCTGGTAAAATTCTTAGGTGTTCTTTCCCCTAGAAAAATTCTATGATCCTTTTAAAAAGTATGTCATACAAATAGCTCTAGAAATTTTCCAATTTATGACTATAGGTCTCCTCCAGAGACATGACTGTTGTCATAGGATTTCCCCTCACCTAATATTCAATATGTAAAAGACCTGGAGTGTGACAGGCTAGGCTACAGGCTGGGAAGCACTGTCCTTATTCCCTTCCTGCATGTGGAACCTTAGGAAGCCTTCTTTTAAATTCCGAGTCTGATTTAATGTCCATGATAATGATACTCTTAAAAACAATCTGAACCATGTGACTATTAGCTATTCAAAACTTTAAAAAAATTGGTGATGAGACCTATCACCAGGAGAATAGCATATCCTAAACCCAGCTGCAATTACTGTCTAGAAACATATTTTCTTTTCTTTATTAAAGCTTGAAGGAAGAATTTCTTGAGTATAGAGTGATATGCAAATTAGCACCTTGCTACTGTTAACATTTTACACTATGTGAAATATCTATTATATTTCTCAATAGTTATTTATGTCAGGAAGTCACCCAGAATGATCCAGAGTCATCTCAACCCATAGTTAAGAGCTCCCCTGGAATAATATTCTAGCATGGCACTGGGAACAGTGGTCTTTTCACACAAAGCCCTGGTGTGAAGGGAGTAAGTACAGCGTTGCCACCAGTCTGTTTAAGCCTTAGTGTAAATTACAAAGTGAAATTCCTTTCTCTAGATATTTAACATCTAAGAACTGGAAAACCATCCTAATGTACTTATCCTACTGAACCAAGATACTTAACTGTCACCTACCAGACATTTTGTTAAATAATAAATATCTTAAATTCTTGATGAAGTGGCATTCCCTAGGGTTGGGCAGTATACAACATGCCCAACTGTACTGAGCAACCCTGAGTAAGTTGTGTCAAGTGGTCAAACATTACCCCAAGAAGCAGCACAGTGGCTAACAGGCCACAGCATCACTATTGCAGCTCTTAGGTTGGCTTGCCACAGTTTCATACAGTTGGCTGCTAATGCAACAACGATTCAACCCAAATAGATTCAGATAGTTTATTACATACACAGACACGAGGACAGCATTGGGTCAGCTCCTCATGTCCCTAGTCCCACAGGATGAGACCAAATCAGAGGGGATCAGATGATAGGTGCCACGGGCACTTTGCCGCTGAGGAGACAACTCCAAACCAAAGCCAAGCAGTTTTATAGTCTGCAGCCATATCCTTCAGGGTATTGAAAGTCCTGTGCTTAATTGAGATGAAGGAGGGTAGTGAGAAATGGCCTTGGCACTATCCCTCAAGATGGGGGTGGGCGGGCCTCAAGGCAGCTCCTCAGAAGTCAGCTTATCTCCCGTAGTTTCTGAAGGAATCATGGGGCATTCAACCAAAACTTGGGTCAGACTGTGGTTAAGCTTTGCCTACATGGCCTGTGTGAAGACATGTGTGTCACCAAGGTGAACCTGTTTTCCCTATATTCATGAAATATGGCTGAGTTCACACATTTTTGTAGCTCCATGGACAAGAAGGACCAGGAGGGAGGAAGTAAAGAGACTAAAAAGAAAGAGCTTAAAAAGAAATAGTACTTATTGGGCTTCCCTGGTGGCGCAGTGGTTGAGAGTCTGCCTGCCGATGCAGGGGACGCAGGTTCGTGCCCCGGTCCGGGAAGATCCCACATGCTGCAGAGCGGCTGGGCCCGTGAGCCATGGCCGCTGGGCCTGCGCGTCCAGAGCCTGTGCCCCACAACGGGAGAGGCCACAACAGTGAGAGGCCCACGTACCAGAAAAAAAAAAAAAGAAAGAAAGAAATAGTGCTTATTGACACACTAACTGCAAGGGACAGGAATTAATTTCGAGAAGGATTTGTGCAATTCATTGCAAGAAGGCTCCAGCATTCTACATTGTCCCTTGGTGCAGGTCAGGGAGAAAGTAGCTTTGGCTAGAAATGGGATGGAAGCCAGATACCAAAACATTAGCCTAACATAGCCCCTCTGCTTGTTCCTTGAAGGTCTTCTACTTCAGCATGACACCGCCCCCAAAAATGAAGCTACTACTGTTCCTGGCTTCCCAGGCGGCTGTCTTTGTTCTATTCATCCTTCTGTACTCCCACAACTTCAACTCCCTGCAGATGAAGGAAGAACCCAAGCCCGCGTACATGCATGTGCTCATCCTGTCTTCGTGGCGCTCTGGCTCTTCTTTCGTAGGGCAGCTTTTTGGGCAGCACCCAGACGTCTTCTACCTGATGGAGCCTGCCTGGCACGTCTGGATGACCTTCACACAAAGTACTCCCCAGAGGTTGCACATGGCAGTGCGGGATCTCATACGGGCCGTCTTTCTGTGTGACATGAGCGTCTTTGATGCCTACATGAAACCTGGCCCCCGAAAACAGTCCAGCCTCTTCCAGTGGGAAGGCAGCCGGGCCCTGTGTTCTCCACCTGCCTGCAACATCTTCCCGCGAGATAAGATCATACCCCAGGCACACTGCAAGCTTCTGTGCAATCAAGAGCCCTTTGAGGTGGTGGAGAAGGCCTGCCGCACCTACAGCCACGTGGTGCTCAAGGAGGTCCGTTTCTTCAAACTGCAGGTGCTCTACCCGCTGCTGAGAGACCCTTCCCTCAATCTGCACATTGTGCATCTGGTCCGGGACCCCCGGGCGGTGTTCCGTTCCCGAGAACACACCACGGGGGAACTCATGATTGACACCCACATTGTGATGGGGCAGCATCTGCAGAAACTCAAAAAGGAGGATCAACCCTACTACGCAATGCAAGTCATCTGCCAAAGCCAGCTGGAGATCTACCAGGCTGTGCAGTCCTTGCCCAAAGCCCTGAGGCAGCGCTACTTGCTCGTGCGCTATGAGGACTTGGTCCGGGACCCCCTGGCCCAGACTGCCCGAATGTATGAATATGCAGGGTTGAAATTCTTGCCCCAGCTCCAGACCTGGGTGCACAACATCACTCGAGGCAAGGGCATGGGTGAGCATGCCTTCCACACAAATGCCAGGAATGCCCTCAATGTCTCTCAGGCCTGGCGCTGGTCCTTGCCATATGAAAAGGTTTCTCGGCTTCAGAAAGTCTGCAGGAATACCATGAATTTGCTGGGCTACCACCTTGTCACATCGCAGCAAGAGCAGAAAAACCTGTCGCTGAATCTTCTGTCTACCTGGAGCCCCGCTGAGCAAGTCTACCAAGAGGGCTGAGGAGGCTCTGTCTCCACCTGGCACCCGCTTCAGCCACGTTAACTGATGGCAGCTTCTGAGCCTCGACCGTGTGTGTCAGCGTACGCGTGAGCATGAGTTGTGCCCAAACATGTTCAAGTCGAGAAATCTTTGCATCTCTGCTCATATCTAGAGAAGAGACCTAGGACCGTTATGTGAGGGGCACGATCCAGCAACAAAACAGAAGTAATGTCTTTATTCTCTTCTTGGCCTTCTTACCTATGTATACCTCAGAGACTTTGTGGCCTGGGTCTTATGTGGCACCATGCAGTATCACTGGAGTAAATCCATAAACTCTTCTGTCCACATCTTGCCCGGCGGGAAAGGAGAGAGACAGGAAAAACCAGGGAAATAGGTCTCCCACCAAACAGTCCATCAGCACATTCAACAGGGATGTGAACTCTGAGCCCTCAGAGAATGGGCAACAGGGTTGGATGCTTACCTGTGAGCTTGGCCATCACAGCTATCCATTACCACAAATATGGAACAAAATCTCTGCACAACAGAGGAAGCTTTTTTTTTTTTTTTTTTTGCGGTATGCGGGCCTCTCACTGTTGTGGCCTCTCCCATTGCGGAGCACAGGCTCCGGACGCGCAGGCTCAGCGGCCATGGCTCATGGGTCCAGCCACTCTGCGGCATGTGGGATCTTCCCAGACTGGGGCATGAACCCGTGTCCCCTGCATCGGCAGGCGGACCCTCAACCACTGCGCCACCAGGGAAGCCCCCAGAGGAAGCTTTTAAGTTCACGGGATGGCTGGGCCCAATTTGGACATCTGTTCCCCTCAGTGTTTTCCTATTTTAACCTGTGAAGCTGCCATCTGTTAACACTAAAATTCCAAAATAAGGTTCTGTTTGGAGTGTACCTTTTTATGCTTTCTAATTACTTAGTAGTAAATGCTCATTCTTATGGGATCCTAACTAAGAGCCTAAACATCTTTACAGATTTTTTTGACTGGAATATGTTACTTTTTAATTTTTAAAAAGTTTTTATTGAAATATAGTTGATTCACAATGTTGTGTTGGTTTCAGGTGTATTGCAAAGTGATCCAGTTATACATATATATATATAAATATATATATTCTCATCTTTTATTATTATCTATTACCCACACATAGAAAAACATGTTAAGACAGTGTTTGGTTCAGATGATGGGCTAAGGTCTAAACTGATCAATACTGATCGATACACTGTCCTCTTAAGAATTTGTAGAAAGTAGACAGCTAGCAGCTAAGCCCTTTCTTGTGTGCAGCGTAAGCTATAGTAATACCAGGTGGATCACTCTAGGTTCTGGAGTTCTTTTAATCTCATACCTCAGCCAGAGGACCTCGGTTATAATACGACTGGTGCTCTTCAGCTCTTCCTGGTCACCTCCCCTAACAAGAAAAGTTGTTCCCCCCAATCTTTGCAGGATTCCCCAGATCTAGTTTGTGTATCAGAATCACCTGTTAAAGATGTGTTTTGCCATGCCCTACCTCAGATCTGCTGGAAATGGAATCTCCCAGGAGAGGCTGGGATTCTGCATGTTTATCAGTTGACTCTGTGTAACTCTTCCACAGCCAGCCTGACGATGGTACACCCTGCCCTGGGCAACAGCACTCTCTGCCTTCTTGTTCCAAGACAGGTGACTTTTCAGCACATGCCAAGTATCTAAGCGCTTCCTCCTCACACAGGTGCTGTCCTCAGGTTGGAAGGAATAGGAAGGTCTCTGTATGTCTGGAACTGCGTGAACCACTGGGTCCTGACTTTCGAAACATTTCACTTTATTCAATTCTGAGATACCATTATTTCATCTTTCCTTTTGTCCCCACGCCCACTTTTGACATGGTCCTCGCTTCACAAAGCTCCCTTGGTGGCAGATGGGAATTCTCCCGCTCCATTCCGCCGAGTAGCTCTTGGGCTGCACCACCACCTGAAGTGCTTGAGTAGGCACCTTTGCCAGCTGGGTCTTTGACGTTAATTTATATGGGCTTTAAAGGAGTGAATTTATCCTAATACCTAAACCCAAGCCACTCTAGACCCTCCTCGAGAGCCTAGAATCTCCCAGGTAAATGCTTCTTGCCTCTCCAAACCTTCCAAAACTATGAAAATTTCCCCAACGTTGAAAATAAGGCCAGGGCAGTAGGTGAGGGTGCAAACAGAGTGAAGAGGGCCAGTGAGGGGGAGAGACAGTGATAGACTCGACCATCTCTGATTTCCCCTCTGACATTTCAGCCTCTACCTGAATTGTCTTAAAGTCAGCAACTTCCTTAGGAACCATCTCTGTGGGATGCTGGAGTACAGAGCTGCTTGCTTTTCCATCTCCAAATGAGTCACCCGTCCCAAGACAAGGAAAGAGACTAGCCCCATGGAAATCTCAGGATCTTATTTAAGATCTACTTTAAAACAGCTTTAAATTTCCTATATTCCAAGTCCTAAGTCAGATGAGGTCCAGACAGCTAGTAGCCATCCTCTTGAAAGACAGCCTATACACTACCCTATATAGGAGCCACTGGCAGCTGTTTAGATTTAAATAAGTTAGAATTAAAATAAAATTCAGTTCTTCAGTTGCACTAGCCATCTTTCAAGTACTCAATAGCAACGTGTGGCTAGTGGCTACTGTACCAGACAGCACAGATGTAAATCATTTCCATCACTGCAAAAGTTCTATTGGACAGTTCTGGCCTAAATTAATTTCTATTTGTTTGTAGCATCTTATCCTTAACCTCAAATTGCACCCTGCCCAAAAATGTTTAGAGAATATATAACAATACTATAATGGCACTTTTATATAACATAAAACTGTGCAGTATAAAATCATGCTACATAACCTCTAAAACTCTGACCTAGTCGCGCTTCCTTAGGCAGCAGCCATGGTGGGACAAGAGGATCCAGTGCAGCGCGAGGTTCACCAGGACGGGGCGAGCTGGGAGTACATTGAGGTCATCACCAGCAGCAGCAAGAAAATCGCAGACTTTCTCCACTCGTTTGATATCGCAGACTTTCTCCACTCAAGACTCGCAGCACTAAACGAGAAACTGACAGCTCTTGAACAGAGAATAGAGTACACTGAATGAAGCGAGGGTGACAAGCGATGAGACTCTCACCTATAATTGTGCCATGCTGCTGCTAGGAAGTTGCTTTTGCAGAACAAAAAGGCCTCGTGGGAAAGGCCCCAGCAGTCTTCAGTTCCTTCCTCTCTCCTTAAAGAACAACAGGGCTTATTCTTGTTTTTCTTTATTTCAAAACTGTGACCTTTGGGCTCTGCCATGTACACCCAGCAGTGTGATGTGGCGCGTGGGAAGGAGTCCAGGGGAACTCTCAGAAACAACAGTAGGCACTTTACCTCTTCAGTAACACTTTGTACAACTACTTGTCAACACATCTGAGGTGCTAAGAGCCAAAAGCCTGAGACTCTGTCCAGGTCCTCCCCACCTTTCTCTCTCTCTCTCTCTCTCTCTCAGCCTTTCCTTACAGCTCTCATTGCCTCTGCATTGCTTCTATAAATAGTCTGTCTCCTCCCCAACTTTGGCCGGGGGTGGGAAGCATTCCTGGCTGAGGAGCCCTGGTGAGGTGGCTGCCAGAGAATGTTGTTGCTAACCCATCAGTTTCTTGTCCTTTTGGGAAGGTCAAGGCCAGGCCTCCACTTGGCTTGAAAAGGGACATTTTCAGAGTTTTCTTTCTGTCACTTGAGGTGTCTTAACCTTTCATATTTCCCTAATAAACTCCTCAACTTTAAAATAAATAGATAAATAAATAAAACTCTGACCCAGTGCTGAGAGAGACTTAGAGAGCAATGGAACATCTCCTATTGAAGTGCTCAGACGGCTGGCACCAGAGTTCAGGGATGCGAGTGGCAGTACACTCAGTTATGAAACATGGGGAATTCGGGGAGCTGAGAACCCATGATGGGTATAGAGGACTGTGCTCTGCAAAACAGCCTTTCCACTTTGGAGGTATCTGTTCCAGCCCCCAACCCCCAAATAGGAAGGCATTTGTTTGCCTCCCAAGCCTATTGAGCTGCATGAGATCTAAGGATGAGTTTGAACATAGATGAGGGATGAATTTGATCTAAATTTCTCAGGGCTAGTAATTAGGTTTGGGGAATGAGCTCTTTCATGTCTAGAGAAAACATAATGGCCTGAAATGCCTAATTGGGGGCTTCCCCAGTGGCGCAGTGGTTGGGAATCTGCCTGCCAATGCAGGGGACATGGGTTCTAGCCCTGGTCCGGGAAGATCCCACATGCCACAGAGCAACTAAGCCTGTGCGCCACAACGACTGAGCACGTGCTCTAGAGCCCATGAGCCACCACTACTGAGCCTGTGTGCCACAACTACTGAAGCCCACGCGCCTAGAGCCGGTGCTCTGCAACAAGAGAAGCCACCATGATGAGAAGCCTGCGCACCGCAATGAAGAGTAGCCCCTGCTCGCCACAACTAGAGAAAGCCCATGCACAGCA
This sequence comes from Aethalodelphis obliquidens, assembly GCF_003676395.1. Taxonomy (NCBI): domain Eukaryota; kingdom Metazoa; phylum Chordata; class Mammalia; order Artiodactyla; family Delphinidae; genus Aethalodelphis; species Aethalodelphis obliquidens. Next base: position 14,380,476 of record NW_020837964.1, read on the forward strand.
ACGAAGACCCAACGCAGCCAAAAATAAATAAATTTAAAAAGAATGTGGGCTCTAGAACTGGGTTGCCTGGGTGACTTTGCTATCACCAGTTGGGTGACCTCAGCAAGTCCCTTAACATCTCATGTCTCGGTTCCCTTACCTGTAGGGTGGGTAGAATAATAGTAGTACCAACTCCTTGGAGTTGCCAGGAGAACTAATGAGTTAATACACGGAACATGCTTAGAAAGCATCTGCTGCTCACTATTGTTAGCTGTGAATATCTTGGTAACAACACTGGTCTCGGCTCTCAAGGACTGTCTTCCATAATTTCTGGTAACATCCTTATTAAGATGATGTTTAACAGCAGATCACAAACCCTTTATGGCATTTCTGATCATAATGATACCATTAGGAGAGTGATAATTTTCTGATATTCTAGTTTCTCAATATCTGTAGTTCTCAACCAGAGGTGACTTTGCCCCCCAGTGGACATTTGGCAACGCCTAGAGACATTTTTGGTTGTCACGCTTTGGGAGGGGGCTGTTTCTGGAATCTACTGGGGAGGGGCCTAGAGTGCTGCTAAACCTACAATGTACAGGAAAGCCCTCCCTAAACTGATATATGATTAGTATATAAAGGACAAAGAGCTAATGATTCAAATAAATTTCTCTTCCATCTTCATTCAATTACATTCAATCTCACTCAAGTGAGACTGAAAGCGTCTTGACTGGGGAGATGTCATAACCTGGGCTCTTTTGATACCCACTCCAGTCATCTGAAAGGGAGAAGTGGAGGAGACATTACACCAATACAGCACCATGGAAGTCTGATGAGAGGAAGTGAGTGCAGCCAGGCTTCCCGGTCACTCACTGGCCAATCTATGCCTTAACCGGTCTTTGCTTGCATCCACCCTAATTCAGTCAGCTGTAGCTTGAAGAGAAGAGTTTAAAGGGGCAAAACATGGTCATTTAGGGCCTTGGGGAAGATGGGCAGACAAGTGAAGCCATGAGCAGACACAGTGCTAGACAAATGAGTTGTCTAACATGTCTGAGAACAGAAGAACCACTGACAAACGTCAAAAAGTTCCATGGGCACCACAGAGTTTACATCACAGTTCCTCAACCTTTTTTTTATTATCACCCCCTCACCCTCAACAAGCTTTTTTAGACATTTTTTCCCTAATTGCACCTCTGCCATGAAATGTTAATACCGTAAATACACTGCATGTCTGTTTTTGTATGGTGGCCCTTTGGAGGGTCACAAACCACCATAATATCTACTCTTTCTTTTTTGGCCTCCCCAAAACTGCTTTTCACCCCCTTGGTAATTTTCACCTCCATTGGGAATGCATGCTTTAGACTACTGTCCCCAGTATTTTTTAAACTCCTTTCCCACCCAGCTCCTATCTCTTTTTTCCTCAACATGTCTTTTCATTTGTCATCTCCCCAAATTATGTTCCTTGCTCTCACCAATGATAGCTGTACCCTGCTCATCAATAATTGAATGTGATTATGTAAAATAACACATATAAGTGTAATCTGTAAACTGTAAAGACCGTGAAAACGCTGGTTATTATTATTAGTAAGATAATAATACAAGTAATTCTTGACAGCTGTCCTCCCCGCCAGCCCTAATCCTAACCATTTGGCATGGTCCAGCTTTCCTTGCCAATTTTCACACTGGCTTCTTATGATCCTGGATGAAAAATAAGGAAGCTAGTTTATGCTTTGTTTGTTTTTTAAATTTATGACAAGAGTTGGTAACAAATGGAATAGGAACGTAAAATAGGTTCATAAAGAATGAGGTACGTTTCAGAAAAAGTTAGCCATTGCTCTACCCTAAATCAATGTGGACTTAAATGACTAACTACCTATAATTTAAACATGCTGAATGAAAAGAAATAAAGGCTCCTATTATTTTATGTAGTGGTAAGGTGAATGATTATCTGATCCATCATGAACCAAACTATGAGACCTTAGCAGATGCAACACACACACACACACACACACAGGCCATTCTAGATGCAAATAAGCTTTAAAAAGTTGACTACACTAAATTTAACTGGGTTTTCAAATGTGAGACCCTCAGAACTTCAAATATGTTTATGTGTATATTAAGAAGGGATTAGAGTATATAGCAGTTCTCCCAAACTTCTTTGACCAAGGATGTTTTCATCCTGTTAACATCTGTCAGTAGAATGTTTAGAGAAAGAGCAGTTGGAGAAATGCTGAATTATCTTCAGCACTCATAACCCTGGACGTTCCCAGCACTCTGCCTTCTCCTTGCCTTCTCCCAAGCCCAAGCAGGCAAATTCTGAATGGAGAAAATCACATGAGGGCAGCTTAGTTCACAGGCAGTTATAATCACCTCCATCAATTTATGATCACTTCAACACTCACCTGCAACCCTTTCCCCCTCTCCATAAGGACTTTCAGGTTTAGAAAGCCTTTCAAGGTCCGTCCCTTGCATTCTTCTCTAATAACTCCCTCTTAGACTCCACTTCCCCCATCTCAAATGTGAAGTTCTACCAATGTACCATGTCTAGATCTTAGATCATGCTGCTTCTCCCACCTGGAATACCCTGTTCTGTCCCACCTTCAACTTCTCTGGCTCATTTTTTTGATCCCTCAGTTCTCAACTAAAACATACCCTCTGGAAGTTTTTCCTGGCTTGATCCTTAAGCCTCTGTTGAATGCCACTTTTTTTTTTTTTTTTTTGCGTTATGCGGGCCTCTCACTGCTGTGGCCTCTCCCGTTGCGGAGCTACAGGCTCCGGACGCGCAGGCTCAGCGGCCATGGCTCACGAGCCCAGCCGCTCCGCGGCATGTGGGATCTTCCCGGACCGGGGCACGAACCCGCGTTCCCTGCATTGGCAGGCGGACTCTCAACCACTGCGCCACAAGGGAAGCCCTTGAATGCCACTTTTACATGCTTTCTATTATAGCATTTATCACACTGTAATAAAACTGCCCAATTTAAGCAGCCGCATAGCACAGGGAGATCAGCTCGGTGCCTTGTGACCACCTAGAGGGGTGGGATAGGGTGGGTGGGAGGGAGACGC
>NW_020837964.1:14383614-14397757 GCF_003676395.1 Aethalodelphis obliquidens
GCTCCGCGACATGTGGGATCTTCCCGGACCGGGGCACGAACCCGCGTTCCCTGCATTGGCAGGCGGACTCTCAACCACTGCGCCACAAGGGAAGCCCTTGAATGCCACTTTTACATGCTTTCTATTATAGCATTTATCACACTGTAATAAAACTGCCCAATTTAAGCAGCCGCATAGCACAGGGAGATCAGCTCGGTGCCTTGTGACCACCTAGAGGGGTGGGATAGGGAGGGTGGGAGGGAGGGAGACGCAAGAAGGAAGAGATATGGGAATATATGTATATGTACAACTGATTCACTTTGTTATAAAGCAGAAACTAACACACCATTGTAAAGCAATTATACTCCAATAAAGATGTTAAAAAAAAAACTGCCCAATTTATGTGTTCTTTGAGCTCTTTGAGAGCAGAGTCTTTTTTTTTTTTTAAATTCTAAACTCCCTGTATACACGGATGTGATCTTATTTATTTATTTATTTATGGCTGTGTTGGCTCTTCGTTTCTGTGCGAGGCTTTCTCCAGTTGCGGCAAGTGGTGGCCACTCCTCATCGCGGTGCGCGGGCCCCTCACTATCGTGGCCTCTCTTGTTGCGGAGCACAGGCTCCAGACGCGCAGGCTCAGTAATTATGGCTCACGGGGCTAGTTGCTCCACGGTATGTGGGATCTTCCCAGACCAGGGCTCGAACCCGTGTCCCCTGCATCGGCAGGCAGACTCTCAACCACTGCGCCACCAGGGAAGCCCGAGAGCAGTCTATCTTGTTCACCGTGGTATAACCAATGCCTAGCACAGTTCCTAGCATCTAGTAGGCACACAATAAATATTTGTTTAATAAACGAAAGCTTGATCTCAGCCTCATTTTATGTAAAGGGATCAGTCTTTATGTAATACTTTTTAAAAGGCCAATCACAGAAACACAGTGACATATTTAAAGATTCAGATAAGAAATAACCAACATTTAAGAGTTTCCCGTCTGAGTGAAATAAGGGAAGTTGAATCTTAAAGCCAACAGCTCTGAAGTGCTAGGTCAAGTGGGGTGGCAGGTGGGAGGGTGGATAAAGCAGAGATTCAAAAATTAAGTTGAATTGTATTTCTAATAGTGATACAAGGGCTTCCCTGGTGGCGCAGTGGTTGAGAGTCCGCCTGCCAATGCAGGGGACACAGGTTCATGCCCCGGTCAGGGAAGATCCCACATGCTGTGGAGCGGCTGGGCCCGTGAGCCATGGCCGCTGAGCCTGCGCGTCCGGAGCCTGTGCTCCGCAACGGGAGAGGCCGCAACAGTGAGAGGCCCGCGTACCGCAAAAAAAAAAAAAATATATATATATATAGTGATACGTATTATCATAGCAAGAGAAGCTGCAAATTATGCTGGTTGTCTAAAGAGCTGCAGGTGTTCCCAGGGTGTATGAACTAACCAATTGCCTTCTGGATGCAGTTGGCAAATATTTGCTTAGTGATTGCCTTGCAACTGTTGCTTAGCCAAATCCCCAAGCAGGAAGTTTATGGCGTGTTTTTTTATTGCCTCTCCACCCTCAAAATGGCAAAATTTTGTTTAATGAATGTCTTGGGGGAATAGTCACCTTTGACTCTTTCTTTTCTTTCACTTTCCACAATCCTGTCCATCAGCAAGTCCTGTTAGCTTGAATCAGACCATCTCCACTCAACACCTGCACTGCTACAATGTTCATCCAAAGCAACTTCAAATCTCACCTGAACTGCTGCCAGAACCTCCTAACAGGCCTCTTCTTGCCCTGCTCTCATAGTTCACCTCCCATTTACTAACCAGAATGACCTATCTAAAGGGTAAATTAGATGCCAATTCTCCGCCTAAAGTCCTCCAGTAAATTATAGCCCAGGTGACTGTAAAAAGGAGAATGGATAAATAAGTTGGTAAACTCATATCATGCCATACTATTCAGTAATAATATTAATAGTTGATACATGCAACACGGATGCCTCGCAAAAGCATTAGGCTAAGTGAAAGAAGTTCTACATGAAAGAGTTCATACTATATGATTTCTTAATATGTACAGTTGTAGACCAGGAAAAAACTAATATACGGTAGAAAAAAATAATAACAGTGGTTGCCTCTGAGGGCGGGGAGGTCATGGTGATTGACGGGGAAGAGATATGAGGGAACTTTGTTGGGTGATAGAAATGTTTCATATCCTGACAGGAGTTTGGGTTGCATAGGTGCGTGAATCTATCAAAACTCAATGACTGTACACTTAAGATTTATGTACTTCATTGGATGCAAAAGTTACCTCAAAAGAAAAAAAAACTGCAAACAAATATTGAATTCTAGTTAATGATACACATGTGAGAGAATTTAGAAGTTACTGATGTCTGCAACTTACTTTGCATTGCATCCAAAAATACATCAGAGTGAATGATAGGTAAATGGACAGATATGATACAACAATTATAACAAAATGTTAATGGTAGAACCTTAGTAAGGAGAATATGGGTATTCACTGTGAAATTCTTCCAACTTTGCTGTTTAGAATTTTTCATACTAAAACATGATGGGGAAATAAAACCCCTAAGGTGACCACACTTCTGGAATGGCAGCGTGAGAAGCTCATCTCCTCACTGAAACATTTAACTAGTGAAAATTATTTTTTAAAAAACCAACCATTTAAAATCTCTGGATATTGTCCTAAGAGTATACAGAAAGTGGAGAAACATTTATTCAAGAAAGCTTAGTAAATCTTGATAAGAACAGTAAGAGTCTATGGTATTTGAGCCACTGTCTGATTCTATCTCCTCCCAGCCCACTGTGACATAAGTTCTACTTCAAGCAGGGAGGTCAAAGAAGACAGGACTCCCTTTCCCTTCAGCTCCTAGTCTAGGAGTATGGTTTCACCCAAGGAAGGGCAAGTGGCCAGCATGTCATCCCTTTTTCTGGCAGGGGCCTGGACTGGGACTCCCTTCCAAATCCCAGGTCCCACTCACAGGGTGGAAGTTTTACCTAGGCACAGAAAGCTGAGAATATTGGGTCCCAATTGCCCCCACCCCAGCTCACTCATAGATTCCATGCCAGGAGGGCAAGCCCAAAAGACTAGGGGCTGCCATCCACATCCAACGCCCCACTCGTGGAGCAACCCAGGTTTATCACTTCAGAAGAAGTGGACAACAGTCCCTGCCCATGCCCTACTCTAATGCAGTAGTACAGGCATTCTGTTGGAAGGTGGGGGAGAGGGAGGCCATAAGAACAGAGAGCTCAGACACTTCTCTGGTGGCGCAGTGGTTAAGAATCCGCCTGCCAATGCAGGGGACACGGGTTCAATCCCTGGTCCGGGAAGATCCCACATGCCGCGGAGCAACTAAGCCCATGTGCCACAACTGCTGAGCCTGCACTCTAGAGGCCGTGAGCCACAACTACTGAGTCCGCGTGCCTAGAACCCGTGCTCCACAACAAGAGAAGCCACTGCAATGAGAAGCCTGAGCACCACAACGAAGAGCAGCCCCCACTTGCCACAACTAGAGAAAAGCCCACACGCAGCAACGAAGACCCAATGCAGCCAAAAATAAATTAAAAAAAAAAAAAAAAAAAAAAAGAACAGAGAGCTCAGTAGCTCTCCCAAAGAGGACATACTTTATTGGGAAGACAATGTGGGGAAGTTCATGCATAAGGGTATTGTCAAAAACAATGGAGATTTTCGTGGTAAACAGTTAAGACGAGGCTCTTAGCTCCATTAAACTAGCAGCAACAAACAAAATAGTAGCCCAGCTAGAAGTTTAAGAGAGTAAACCAGGGAAAGAGACAGATAAGAAGAGCCTTTCTGAGCTCAGAGCAAGCCTCAAAGACTGCCCCCACAAAGGGGTCTGACTTTAGCTGGATCACACTGTGGAACAATTTATGCCCCAGACTTTGCCAAAAACAACAGAGCAGTTAGCTAGCAATTACTGGAGGCTAAAGGCTGTGAGTGTTACAGTAAAGTCAGGTCACCTAGCAGCTTAACAGGGAGACCAGGGAAAGAGAGCACTGCTAAAACTACAATAATCCCTGGTGGTCAGAAGACTGTGCACAGAGTCAAAGCTTCACTCTTTGAGGAGCAACATCAGAGACTACGCACTGTGGAGAAAATATTGATAGATTTCTGTGAACTAGTCCAGGCAAGTCACTGAAGAAATAAATAAGAAAACAAGCCCCAGGTGAGAGAGGGATCAAAATCCAGAGTTGCTACAACATATTATTGTAGCAATGTTCCATTTTCAACAAAAAAATTATGAGACATGCAAAGAAACAGGAAAATGTGACCCATGACAAGAAGAAAAAAAAAGTAGGCAACAGAAACTGCTTTGGTGGGGGCCTAGATGTTGAACTTAACAAAAACTTCAAAGCCCCTATTGTAAATATGTTCAAAGAACTAAAGGACACCGTATTTAAGGAATTAAAGGAAGGTATGTTGACAACATCTCATCCAACAGAGAATATCAATAAGAGAGTTATAAAATGTTTAAAAAATAAATAAATAAAAATGAAGACACAAAATACCAAAACTTATAAGATGGAGCTAAAACAGTGCTCAGAGGGAAATTTTTAGCTATAAATGCCAATGTTAAAAAAAAAAAAAAGAAAGAAAGATCTCAAATCAATAAACTAAATTTCCACCTTAAGTAACAGGGGGGAAAAAAAGCAAACAAAACCCAGAGCAAGCAGAAAGAAGAAAACAATAAAAATTAGAGTGGAAATTATCGAAATAGAGAACAGGAGGGGAAAAAAAAGAAAAGAAAAAATAAAACCTAATTTCATTCTTTGAAAAGATCAACAAAACTGACAAACTTTTAGCTAGACTGACCAAGAAGAGAGAAGACTAAAATCACTAAAATCAGAAATGAAAGAGGGGACATTACTACGTGACCTTACAGGAAAAAAAAGAATTATAAGAGAATACCATGAAGAAACATATGCCAACAAATTATATAACAAACGAAATGGACAAAGTCCTAGGAAGACACAAACTACCAGAATCAACTAAAGAAGAAACAGAAAATCTGGAAAGGCCTATAACTAGTAAAGAGATTGGATTAGTAATTTAAAACTTCCCCCAAAGAAAATCCCAAGCCCAGATGACTTTACTGGTGAATTTCACGAAACATTTAAAGAATTAATATGAATCCTCTCAAACTCTTCCAAAATATAGGAGAGGAGGAAACACTTCTCAATTCGTTCTATGAAGCCAGTTTACTCTGATACAAAAACCAGAAAGACAAGTTACCAAAAAAACGTACATACCAATATCTCTTATGAATATGGACGCAAAAGCCTCAACAAATACTAGTCAACTGAATGCAGTAGTATATAAAGAGAATTATACACCATAACTAAGTGGGAATTATCCTAGGAATGCAAGGTTGATTTTACATTGGAAAATCAATTAATTTAATGCACCACATTAATAGAATAAAGGACAAAAACCATTTGATCATCTCAATAGGTGCAAGAAAAAAAAAAAAAGCATTTGACAAAAATCCAAAAACGTTTCATGATTAAAAATACTCAGTAACCTAAGAATAGAAGGGAACTTCCTTAAACTGAAACAAAGGACATCTATAAAAAACTCACAGCTAATATCATAATGGTGAAGAAATGAATACTTCCCCCCACAAGACCAGGAACAAGACAAGCATGTCCATTCTCACCCTTTTATTCAATAATATATTGGAGATTCTATCCAGGGCAATTGAGCAAGAAAGAAATGGCATACAGATTGAAAAGGAAGAAGTAAAATGATCTTTATTTGCAGATAACATTATCTTATATATAGAAAATCCTAAGGAATCCACTAAAAAAATATTAGAACTAATAGAGGAGTTTAGCAAGGTTGCAGGATACAAGATGAATAAACAAACACCAATTCTACTTCTACATACTAGCAAACAATTCAAAAAGGAAATCGAAAAACAATTTAATTTACAATAGCATCAAAAATAAAGTACTTAGTAATAAATTTAACAAAAGAAGTGTAAAACCTGTATATTTGAAAAGTATAAAAAACTGTTGAAAGAAATAAAAAGATCTAAATAAATGGAAAAATATCCTATGTTCATAGAGAAGAAGACTTAATACTGCTAAAAGGGTAATACTCCCCGAGCTGATCTACACATTCAATGTAATCCCTATCAAAATCCCAGGTGGCTTTTTTTTGCAGAAACTGACAAGCTGATACTAAAATACTGTGGGAAAAAACAAAGTTCTGATTTCAAAATTTACTACAGAGCTACAGAAATTAAGACAATGTGGGGACTTCCTTGGTGGGGCAGTGGTTAAGAACCGCCTGCCAATGCAGGGGACATGGGTTCGAATCCTGGTCCGGGAAGATCCCATGTGCCACGGAGCAAATAAGCCCGTGCACCACAACTACTGAGCCTGTGCTCTAGAGCCCATGAGCCACAACTACTGCAGCCCGTGTGCCTAGAGCCTGTGCTCCACAACAAAGAGAAGCCACCGCAGTGAGAAGCACACACACCGCAACAAAGAGTAGTCCCTGCTCACCGCTACTAGAGAAAGCCCGTGCACAGCGTCGAAGACCCAACGCAGCCGAAAAATAAGTAAATAAATTTATTTTTTAAAAAAAGGCAATGTAGTAGTAGTATGAAGACAGACAAATAGATCAATGGAATAGATCAATCAATCCATGCATAAATGGTCAAATGATCTTTCAAAGGGTGCCAAGACGATTCAATGAGGAAAGAATAGTGTTTTTCTTTTTGTTTTTTATAAATGTACTTATTTTTATTTATTTATTTTTGGCTGCATTGGGTCTTCGATGCTGTGCGTGGGCTTCCTCTAGTTGCGGCGAGCAGGGGCTACTCTGCTTGTGGTGCGTGTGCTTCTCACCGCGGTGGCTTCTCTTGTTGCAGGGCACGGGCTCTAGGCGGGCTTCAGTAGTTGTGGCTTGCAGGCTCTAGAGCACAGGCTCAGTAGTTGTGGCGCATGGGCTTAGTTGCTCTGCGGCATGTGGGATCTTCCTGGACCAGGGCTCAAACCCACGTCCCCTGCACTGGCAGGTGGATTCTTAACCACTGTGCCACCAGGAAAGAATAGTTTTTTCAACAAATGGTGCTAGGACAATTTGATATCCATATGTAAGAGAATGAAGTTGGACCTCTACCTCACACCATATACAAAAATTAACTATTATCTATTATCATAGGCCTCTTATGTAAGAGCTAAGACTATAAAACTCTGAGAAGAAAACATAGAAGTAAGTCTTCATGACTCTTGGTTAGGCAGTGGTTTCTAGGGTATGACATTAAAAGCACATGCAACTAACGAAAAAAGAGATGTTGAACTTAATTAAAATTAAAAACTTTTGTGTTTCAAAGGACACCATCAAGAAAGTGAAAAGACAACCTGCAGAATGGGAGAAAATACATGCAAATCATATATCTGATAAGGAACTTGTATCTGGAATATATGAAGAACTGTTACACTTCAACAATAAAAAGATAAATAACCTAATTTAAATGTATATATGTGTAACTGAATCACTTTGCTGTACACGTGAAACTAACACAACACTGTAAATCAACTATACTTCAATTTAAATAAATAAAAATTATACAGTGCTGTATGTCAATTATATATCAATAAAACTGTAAAAAAAAGCAGTACATAAGAAAACACAATGAGATACCCACTAAGATTGCTGAAATAAAAAGATAATAAATGTTCGGCAGTTCCTCAAAAGGTTAAACATAGAGTCACCATATGAAATAGCAATCTCACTCCTAGTTACGTGCCCAAGAGAAATACAACCTTTTACCCACACTTGCATACAAAATCTTGTATGTGAATGTTCATAGCAACATTATTCATAATAGCCAAAAAATGGAAACAACCCAAATGTTCATCAACTAATGAATGGATAAACACAAGTAGCATATTTATACAGTGTAATACTATTCTGCATAAAAAGGAATGAAGTACTGATACATGCTACAACATGGATAAACCTTATGGATGTTTTATCCATAAAAATGGATAAACATTATGCTAAGTGAAAAAAGTCAGTCACAGAAGACTATATATTGTATTATTCCATTTCCATGAAATGGCCAGAATAGGCATATTCATACAGACAGAAAATATATTAGTAGTTGCCTAGGGCTGGGGGTGAGAGCGGGGTGTGAAGGTGGAAAGTGAATATTAATGGCTATGGGCTTTCTTTTGGGGGTGATGAAAATGTTCTAAACTTGATGGTGGTGATGGTTGCACAATTCCGTGAACATATTAAAAAACGTTGAATTGTACACTTTAAATGGGTGAATCGTATATGAATTATGTCTTTTTTTTTCGCCGTGCAGCTTGCGGGATCCTAGTTCTCTAACCAGGGATTGAACCTGGGCCCTTGGCAGTGAAAGTGTGGAGTCCCAACCACTGGACCGCCAGGGAATTCTCTGAATTATGTCTTAATAAAGCTGTTAAAACAAACAAAACAGAAACCTCCAGGGGTTTCCAACCCACGTGGCCCTTCTCTCCTCATTCACTCACCTGCATCCATGTTCTCCACTTTCTACCAAATTTCTTGGACTTTGTATGTGTGGTTCCTGCTTAGAACATTCTACCCCAAATTATCTCAAGCTGACCTTATTATTATTTACTTTCGATTCAAATGAATCCTTCTCAGAGACATTTTCCCTGACCATCCCAAGTAAAGCAGTCTCTCCCCCTTAAAATGGTCTCTTTTATATTCTGTCAAGGAACTAAAAAATAAAGTAATTCAGATATTCAGCTGATGCGTGTCAGGTAGCACCTCAAAATTAGCTAACTCCCTGAGCTGAAGCAGAACTGGAGTTTTTATAAGGCAAGAGCAGAAAGGGGTATATGGTTATGGTATTGTCCCAAGCTGCAATTTTCTTTATCTGTAAGTGCTGCAAAACACTGCAGTTTAAAAGGGTGGGATATATTGGGATATTCCTGCCTCTTTCTTGTAATTGCTGGTGTAGTCTTATTTTGGTAGCAGTTGAAAGGGTTCTTTTGAGAGCTATCTTTGTAAGCCTTCTCAATCATCTAATGCTAATTAAGTTCATGGGAAGGACTGGCAGAAAGGGGAAAAAAAGGAAAGGAAAGGAGAAAGAAAAAAAAAGGAGGTAAAGCCTGAAACAAGGAAAAGCAGGGTCTGTTTCAATTCTTTAGAACATGTCTCAGTATCTGAAATTGTCTTAGTTATTTGTTTGCATGTTTATTTTCTGTCTCCTCTACCACTAGGATGTTTCTGTCTTGTTTGTCCACATAGTAGATGCTTAATATGTGGTGGCTGATTGACCAAATTCCACACCAACATGATAATCTAAGGTGAAAGCATGAGCAAATATTTTGGAACTTTCTAACCACTCCTCTCATTTCTCGGGACTATAACGAACTGTCACCTCAGTGCTTAGAGAAATAAAAATTCTTGGGTCACACCTCCACAGACTGGTTTATCCGTGCTTTAACTATACATCTGCCTGCCTACAGAAACAAATATTTTAAAAGGCAAGGAAAAATCTGTGTGACAGTCTGGGCAGTGCTTCCATTGCCTCGAACTCGACACTAGGATTGTTGATTATATAGGAGGAACTGGAACAAACGTACTGCAATTTTATGCAGGGGTTTCACGTCTTTAATTCAAGCTTGCTTCTTCCTACAAGTAGGAGTGAATTCATTGTGCTTAGTTACTTCTGCAATTGCTAGAGGCTAGGAACAAAGACTCAAAGAATTTAAGTGCTGGAAGGAACCTCAGGCATTACTTAGCTTCTTTCTTTCTTATCAGATGTTTCTTATCGTCTGTATCCAAAATATCAAGGTTTTACCTTCTAAGAACACTTCCCTGCTCAAAGCTTTTTCTCAGACCAGCACCACTGGCATTACCTAGAAGTCTGTTTGGAAATGGAGAATTTCAGACCCCATTCCAGAGCTATGTAGTCCGAATTTGTAATTTCACATGACCCCCAGGTGACTGGTGTGCAGTCTGAGAAGTGCCGCAGCACTTCTGGACATGCTGAACCAGTGCCTACTATCTCCAACAGCATGCATTTATCATTAGCACTTACCTGCAAGCTGGACCAATGGAACAAGGAAAATTCATAAGTGAAAAGTTTTCCCAAATGTCCCCTGTAGAATTCAAAGACCTGTGTATTAGGGAAAGAAAAGAAGAGGCTCAAAGGATAAAACTCAAAAGTAATTACAAAGCTTACTGGTAAAATAGTGATAATTGTTTTGAACTGGGTGATGAATACATTGAGATTCATTAAACTACTCTCTCTACTTTTGTGTATATTTGAAAGTTTCATAATAAAAATTTTAATTGTATTTTATTCACACTTGTTTATCTTTTTTTTTTTTTTGGCCATGCCGTGTGGCATGAGGGATCTTAGTTCCCCGACCAGGAATTGAACGCTTGCCCTCTGCATTGGGAGTGCAGAGTCTTAACCAATGAACCACCAGGGAAGTCCCCTGAAAGTTTCATAATAAAATATTTTTTTAAAAAGTAGTCTCAAGTTTGGGACTTCCCTGGTGGCACAGTGGGTAAGACTCTGCACTCCCAATGCAGGGGGCTCAGGTTTGATTCCTGGTCAGGGAACTAGGTCCCACATGCATGCTGCAACTAAAAGTTCGCATGCCACAACTAAGAAGCCCACGTGCTGTAACTAAGACCCAGCACAACCAAATAAATAAAAATTAATTAATTAATTTAAAAAAAAGTAGTCTCAAATTAGTGATAACTACCAGTCCCACCAAGAGGCACTTGTGGTGAGAAAGTGTAGTCAAGAATGTTGTATATCTTGGGACTTCCCTGGCAGTCCAGTGGTTAAGACTTCACCTTCCAATGCAGGGGGTGTGGGTTTGATCCCTGGTCAGGGAGCTAAGATCCCACATGCCTCAGAGCCAAGAAACTAAAACCTAAAACAGAAGCATTATTTTTTTTTTTAAGAATTTATTTATTTATTTATTATTTATTTATTTGTTTTGCTGTGTTGGGTCTTCGTTGCTGCACGAGGGCTTTCTCTAATTGCAGCGAGCAGGCGTTATTCTTCATTGCGGTACGCGGGCTTCTCACTGTGGTGGCTTCTCTTGCTGCAGACCACGGGCTCTAGGCATGCAGGCTCGAGTAGTTGTGGCTCATGGGCTCAGTAGTTGTGGCTCGTGGGCTCTAGAGCACAGGCTCAGTAGTTGTGGTGCATAGGCTTAGCTGCTCCGCGGCATGTGGGATCTTCCCCAGACCAGGGCTCAAACCCATGTCCCCTGCATTGGCAGGCGAATTCTTAACCATTGAGCCACCAGGAAAGCCCCTAGAAGCATTACTGTAACAAATTCAATAAAGACTTTAAAAATGGTCTACATCAAAAAATCTTAAAAAAAAAAAAGAAGGTTGTGCATCTGCCGCAAAGTGAAGGCTGAAGGGGAATGCGGAAGAACTAAGGTTTATGGACCAGACCCCTTAGGTACATTCCTTCATTTAATCCCCCATCACAGCTGTGTTAGGTAACACCACCTTAACCAAGTGATTGAATTTAGCATCACCAAACCTGGGACAAAATGGTACTGTATGCCCCCAGGTGGAGAGTATGGGGAAGTACACATCCTCGTTGATGCGGTCCTCTCACCAAAAAAGTCTCACCTGAATCTAAACAGGAGGCAGCAAACGCTGAACAGAGGACATTCTACCAGACAATGGGCCTGGACTCTTCCAAAGTGTCAACATCATGACAGACAAAAGATTTAAAAGTAAGGTGAAGTGCTTTAAATTAAAGGAGACTAAAGAGGTATGACATCTAAATGCAATGGGTGAACTTTGAATGGATCCTAGATTTAAAAAAGTCATTGTGGCCACTTCCCCAGTGGTCCAGTGGTTAAGACTCCGTGCTTCCAATGCAGGGGGCACAGGTTCGATCCCTGGTCAAGGAACTAAGATCCGGCATGCATGCGGTGTGGCCAAAAAAAAAAGAATCATCTAATACACTGTCCATTTTCCAAGTTTCTAATTGTCCCCACAATGACTTTTTATTTTAATAAATAAATTTATTTATTTATTTATTTTGGCTGCAATGGGTCTGTTGTGGCAGCGTGAGGGCTCTTCATTGCGGTGCGTGGGCTTCTCTGGTTGTAGCGCGCGGGCTTAGTTGTGGTATGTGGGATCTTAGTTCCCTGACCAGGGATTGAACCTGGGCCTCTGCATTGGGAGCACGGAGTCTTAACCAGTGGACCACCACGGAAGTCCCCAAGATGATTCTTTAAAAAATACATATTAAATGTACTGGGTGTGACTAAAACAACAACAACAACCTTATGAGGTAAGTGGTAACCCTCTTGTAGAGACTGGGAAACTTAAGTTCAGAGAGATAAAGGGACTTGCTCAAGAATCCACAGCTGGTAAATGGCAGCGCCAAAACAGGCTCAGATCTCCCTGACTCCAAAGCACAAGCTCCTGGCTGGTGGATGCTTCTTCTTCTGCAGCATCCCCAGGCAGCAAGAGATAGGGCTGTGTCTCCAAGGAGATGGTAAGGGTGCATTGCTATGCCGTGAGCAGTCGTTCATTTATTCAAAATTTAATTTCTGTGTGACAATGATAAGCAAAAACAGGCAGTCCCTAGACTCAGGTTGCTTACAGCCTAGTGGAGGAGACAGATGTTGATCAAATGTTGGAAACACTCAAAGGAATATATATATATATAAAAAACAAAAGGAGATCAGAGCAATGAAGAAAAGGAAGCTGACCAAAGCAGAGGGTCAGCAGAAGACTTCTATGAGTTGTGCTTTAAAGACTGAATAGAAGTTAATGATACAGACAGAAGGAAAAGTGTGTGAGCAAAAGGCCTATGGCAGGAGGGAGCATGACCTTGCAGTAGGAGAGGCCCAAGAGCCGGCAGGTGTGTGGTGCAAGGTAAGAATGGAGGAAAGTAGGCAGGGTCTGACCATGTAGGACCTTAAAGGCCATGCTAGGAATTCTGTTCAATTTTAAAAGCAATGGAAAGTTACTAAAGGGTTTAAGCAAGTGACAACATGAGATTTCAAGTTTAAAAAAAAAAAAGAAACACTTTGGCTGCAACGTACCAGTTAAGAGATTGTGGTAACCTGTGGTTACTTGTATTAGAATGAGCAGTGGAGATGGAAGGGGATATTTGGGCAGACTGGATATGGGGAAATGCAGGAAAAGGAGGTACTGAAGATGTCTTAGGTTTGTAGCTTGTGCAGTTGGAAGGAGATGCCATTCTCTGAGAGAAGGAGCACTTGGAAGAAGGCCAGATATAGGAAGATGTAACGTGAGTCATATCTTGGAAATGAAGAATTGGTGATGCTTTTGAGACCTCCAAGTGGAGATGCAAGAAGGCAGCTGAACGTGCAACTCTGAAGTTCAGAAGAGAAGTCTAGACTAGAGATGTACATTTGGGAGTCATCAACTTATGGCTACTGAAGCATGGATAAGGTGGCCTCAGAAAGGGAGGATTTAGTCAATGGGAACCTCTGATTCTTAAAGGGAAGGCTTTGATGCAGAAATATTGGAAGGGAGCAGTAGGGGGGCTGAGTCACAAGCCTGAGCGAGAAGTGTGTGTTGGGAGAGAACCTCAGTGTCACTCTCACTGCTTCTAGAAGCAATGTGTTCCTGCCAGCAGTGGGGTCACCTTCACTATTTTTGGAGGATGGCTCATGCGTTTCTCTACCTGGTGGGCTCTACTATTCACCCTCTAGGCAAGCCTCTGCTGGCAGCCCCCATGTCTTCTGCCACTGCTTCCTGGGGGAAGGTGCTCTGCCGCCGGGCTTTTCTCCCAGTGTCCTTCCAACTATACCATAATTTATTTTTTTGTTGTTTTTTTTTTGCGGTACGCGGGCCTCTCCCGTTGTGGAGCACAGGCTCCGGACGCGCAGGCTCAGCGGCCATGGCTCACGGGCCCAGCCGCTCCATGGCATGTGGGATCTTCCCGGACTGGGGCACAAACCCGTGTCCCCTGCATCGGCAGGCGGACTCTCAACCACTACGCCACCAGGGAAGCCCCCATAATTTATTTATTAAGCAATTAATTAGTTGACTAACCAATGCCTTAGTGATAGGCAACATTTGGGGGCAAAAATTATGGTATAACCATACGTTGGAATACTATGTAGCAGGAGAGAGAGAGAGAGAGAGAGAGAGAGAGAGAGAGAGAGAGAGAGAGAG